>NW_026992992.1:0-22924 GCF_028769735.1 Zonotrichia leucophrys gambelii
TATTCATGTGTTTGGAAAAGGTAGGAAGTGGTAAGGTACTGTTTTCTATCAGTTTGCAAGCTGCGCACACTATCCCAGTGTTGTTCAGCTTTATTCTTCACCTTCCAAAAGCAGCCGTCTCTCCGGCCCCGGAGACGAAGAGGGCTTCTTCGCGCAAAGGCGATTGTGCCGGTCACTAGTGCTCGCAGTGCGGCGGCTTCTGACGAAATGTGCCGGGACCGGCGCTTAGCTCCGGGGAACTCGTATTTCGTCTTTAGCGTCTTTTGGGGTCTGCATCATTGCAAAAAACCTTTCCACTATGTCTGGGTGGAGAACTGTGCCGCCAGAAAACATCTCCCATCGTGTTGACATGTTCCGGAGAGGTTTGCAGTTTTTTCCAAGAGAAAAACAAAGTTGTCCAAAACACCTTCCAACCGAATATTCATGTGTTTGGAAAAGGTAGGAAAGTGTAAGGTACTGTTTTCTATCAGTTTGCAAGCTGCGCACACTATCCCAGTGTTGTTCAGCTTATTCTTCACCTTCCGAAAGCAGCCGCTCTCTCCGGCCCCGGAGACGAAGAGGCGGCTTCTTCGCGCAAAGGCGATTGTGCCGTCACAGTGCATCCGTGCGCGGCTTCTGACGAAATGTGCCCGGGACCGGCGCTTAGCTCCGGGGAACTCCGTACCTTCTTCTTTGGTCTTTTGGTGGTCTCATCATTGCAAAAACCTTTCTACTATGTCTGGCATGGAGAAATTCTGCCTGCACAGAAAACATCCTCCATGGTGTTTGACTTGTTGAGAGAGGTTTGCTGAGTGTTTTGCACGATGAAAAAGAAAGTTGTCCAAAACACCTTCCAACCGAATGTTCATGTGTTTGGAAAAGGTAGGAAGTGGTAAGGTACTGTTTTTGATCAGTTTGCAAGCTGTGCACACTATCCCAGTGTTGTGCAGATTCATTCTTCACTTTCCGAAGCTACGGTCTCTCCGGCTCCCGAAGGCGAAGAAGCGGCTTCTTCACGCAAAGGCGATTTGTGCCGGTCACAGTGCACTCCAGTGCGGCGGCTTCTGTCGAAATGTGCCCGGGACCGGCGCTTAGCTCCGGGGACATCCGTACCTTCTTCTTTCGGGACTTTTGTGGTCTACATCATTGCAAAAATCTTTTCCACTATGTCTGGCAAGGAGAAACCTCTGCCTGCACAGAAAACATCCTCCATGGTGTGTGACATGTTACAGAGAGGTTTTCAGAGTGTTTTGCACGATGAAAAAGAAAGTTGTCCAAAACACCTTCCAACCGAATTTCATGTGTTTGAAAAGGTAGGACAGTGGTAAGGTACTGTTTTTATCAGTTTGCAAGCTGCGCACACTATCCCAGTGTTGTCAGCTTCATTCTTCACCTTCCGAAAGCAGCCGCTCTCTCCGGCCCCGGAGACGAAGAAGCGGCTTCTTCGCGCAAAGGCGATTGTGACCGGCCACAGTGCTGCAGGGGCGGCTTCTGACAAATGTGCCCGGGACCGGCGCTTAGCTCCGGGGACATCGTACTTCTTCTTTAGGACTTTTGGGGGCTACATCATTGCAAAAATCCTTTCCACTATGTCTGGCAAGGAAAAACTCTGCCTGCACAGAAAACATCCTCCATGGTGTTTGACATGTTGCAGAGAGGTTTGCTGAGTGTTTGCACGATGAAAAAGAAAGTTGTCAAAACACCTTCCAATCGAATTTCATGTGTTTGGAAAAGGTAGGAGAGTGGTAAGGTACTGTTTTGTATCAGTTTGCAAGTTGCGCACACTATCCCAGTATTGTGCAGCTTCATTCTTCACCTTTCCGTAGCTAAGGTCTCTCCGGCTCCCGGAGCGAAGAAGCGGCTTCTTCGCGCAAAGGCGATTTGTACCGGTCCAGTGCACTCCAGGTGCGGCTTCTACCAAATGTGCCGGGACCGGCGCTTAGCTCCGGGGAGCTCCGTATTTCTCTTTCGGACTTTTGTGGTCTACATCATTGCAAAAATGCTTTCCACTATGTCTGGCAAGGAAAATCTGGTGCACAGAAAACATCTCCCATCGTGTTGACATGTTGCGAGAGAGTTTGCAGAGTGTTTTGCACGAAAAGAAAAAGAAAGTTGTTGAAAACACCTTCCAATCGAATGTTCATGTGTTTGGAAAAGGTATGAAAGTGGTAAGGTACTGTTTTCTATCAGTTTGCAAGCTGTGCACACTATCCCAGTGTTGTGCAGCTTCATTCTCACTTTTCCGAAGCTGCTGCTCTCTCTGGCTTCCGGAGGCGAAGAGCGGCTTCTTCGCGCAAAGGCGATTGTGCCGGGTCACAGTGCACTCCAGTGCGGCGGCTTCTGACTAAATGTCCCGGGACCGGCGCTTAGCTCCGGGGACATCCGTACCCTTCGTTTCAGGTACTTTTGTGGTCTACATCATTGCAAAATCTTTTCCACTATGTCTGGCAAGGAGAAACTCTGCCTGCACAGAAAACATCCTCCATGGTGTGTGACATGTTACAGAGAGGTTTTCAGAGTGTTTTGCACGATGAAAAAGAAAGTTGTCCAAAACACCTTCCAACCGAATATTCATGTGTTTGTAAAAGGTAGGACAGTGGTAAGGTACTGTTTTGGATCAGTTTGCAAGCTGCGCACACTATCCCAGTGTTGTTCAGCTTCATTCTTCACCTTCCGAAAGCAGCCGCTCTCTCCGGCCCCCGGAGACGAAGAAGCGGCTTCTTCGCGCAAAGGCGATTGTACCGGCCACAGTGCTAGGCAGGGCGGCGGCTTCTGACTAAATGTGCCCGGGACCGGCGCTTAGCTCCGGGGACATCTGTACCTTCTTCTATAGGGACTTTTGGGGGCTACATCATTGCAAAAATTCCTTTCCACTATGTCTGGCAAGGAAAAACTCTGCCTGCACAGAAAACATCCTCCATGGTGTTTGCCATGTTGCAGAGAGGTTTGCTGAGTGTTTTGCACGATGAAAAAGAAAGTTGTTGAAAACACCTTCCAATCGAATGTTCATGTGTTTGGAAAAGGTAGGAGAGTGGTAAGGTACTGTTTTGGATCAGTTTGCAAGTTCTGCACACTATCCCAGTATTGTGCAGCTTCATTCTTCACCTTTCCGTAGCTAATGGTCTCTCCGGCTCCCGGAGGCGAAGAAGCGGCTTCTTCGCGCAAAGGCGATTTTACCGGTCCCAGTGCACTCCAGGGTTGCGGCTTCTACCAAAATGTGCCGGGGACCGGCGCTTAGCCCGGGGCGCTCCGTATTTCATCTTTCGGGACTTTTGTGGTCTACATCATTGCAAAAATGCTTTCCACTATGTCTGGCAAGGAAAATCTGGGTCAGGGCTGAAAACATCTCCCATCGTGTTGTACATGTTGCAGAGAAGTCTGCAGAGTGTTTTGCACGAAAAGAAAAAGAAAGTTGTTGAAAACACCTTCCAATCGAATGTTCATGTGTTTGGAAAAGGTATGAAAGTGGTAAGGTACTGTTTTCTATCAGTTTGCAAGCTGTGCACACTATCCCAGTGTTGTGCAGCTTCATTCTCACTTTTCCGAAGCTGCTGCTCTCTCTGGCTTCCGGAGGCGAAGACGCGGCTTCTTCGCGCAAAGGCGATTGTGCCGGTCACAGTGCTCTAAAGTGCGGCGGCTTCTGACTAAATGTTCCCGGGACCGGCGCTTAGCTCCGGGGGCATCCGTACCTTCGTCTTCAGCGTCTTTTGTGGTCTACATCATTGCAAAGATCTTTTCCACTATGTCTGGCAAGGAGAAACTCTGCCTGCACAGAAAACATCCTCCATGGTGTTTTACATGTTGCAGCGAAGTCTGCAGAGTGTATTGCAGGATGAAAAGGAAAGTTGTCCAAAACACTTTCCAACAGAATGTTCATGTGTTTGGAAAAGGTAGGACAGTAGCAAGGTACTGTTTTCTATCAGTTTGCAAACTGTGCACACTATCCCAGTGTTGTGCAGCTTCATTCTTCAGCTTTCAGAGGCAGCCGCTCTCTCCGGCTTCCGGAGGCGAAGAAGCGGCTTCTTCGCGCAAAGGCGATTGTGCCGGTCACAGTGCACTGTAGACGGCGGCTTCTGACGTAATTTGCCCCGTATCTACTCATCGCTCCCGGGGTCTCTGTACCTTCCAATTCCGTTTTTGGTCTTGGCAATGCAAATGGTTTGCTTGCAGCAGTAGGACGGGACAGTTAACTGGACTTTTTGCTTTTAGAGAGAAGCTAATGAAAAAGTTTCACCAGGATCAGAGCAGGTTGTAAAACAAGAAAATTTTCATGAAAAGAAGCCAGCCTTGTCCCCTTAGATTTGCTAGCTGTGTTTGAACAAAATGAAATGTGTCAACTCGGTGTTCCTGGGTATCACATCAGTAGCAGGTACTTCAGTTGCTGAATTTCTCTCGTCAAGTTAAGAAGAGAATTCAAGGAATTGTGATTTCATGCTCACAATTCACCCTGTGGTGCCGAAAGGTGAAAAAGGGGTGGAAGGTGCACGGGTCAATTAACTTGAATGGCCTATGTAAATCAGCGGCCACTGATTTCCTGAAGGCTTCAACAGGTCAGTTGCCTATGTTTTTCTTGGAATTGTTTTAACCTTCGGTCATGTTTTTCTTGGGATTCTTTTACCCTTTCCCTATTAGTTCAGCCTTTGGTCTCCAGCTTTTGCTGACATTTCAAGTATCTCGGTAGCCTGGAAATGTGTTGTCATAATTGCTGACATCATTATTCCCTTCAAAGGGTTTTTGCCTCAAGTCTCAGTTTTGCTGGTTTTCTGCTAGTTGATTGTCAGAGGGCAGCAGGTGTTGTGTAGGAGCAAGTACACAAACCCATAGCGTGCTTTTCTTTTGATTTGGCCTGTGTAGCTAATGGAATGACTGAACATCTGTGAGAGGCTTTTCTCTCCCGTTAGGTTTCACGGGAAGGGCAGATGCAAATCGTCTACCTGAAGTCTTGGCACAGAAGAAAGTAGTGGTTTGCTGCTGCATCTAGCTAGAAGCTTACAAAAGGAAGGCCTTGGGCTGAGGCCCATTCCATTGGCTAAGTAGAAAAGGACTGTGGGAGGGTGAGGCAGCTGAATTAGAGGTAGATCAAAAAGTGTGTTCAAAGCCTGGTGTATGGTGGTTGGTTGAATGGTGTTTGTTATGGCTTAAAGCTATGGAACTGATAAAGGCAAAGTTGCAAGAAAGCAGCTCTCCTTTGCATCTTGCTGGGGACTCTGCTTCACCACGGACCCTCAACTCCAAGTTTGCCAAGGAGATGATCAGTAGGACTGTTGCAGAGCTGCTGTGTGCATCTGAATGGAATGGCAGAGAGTGAAGCGCTGGACATTTCTGGCTTTAGTACAATGCTGCTGCATTGGTGCCAGTTTAGTTGGTTTTCCATCAGTGGCCTTTCTGTCTAGAAGTACACTGCCCAGAATCTTTCTAGCATGTGATGCCATTTCCTTCCTGTTGTTTTCATACCTTCCTTCAGTTGAAAGGATGATACAATCTTTACATTTTGAAGATCCCTGTTAGGAAACACTATGAAAGAGGAGTCATCGCTCCATTTTCTTCTGCCTCCTTTGTCATTTTCAGAGACTCATTACAAATTTCTGCTAATGTCAAGAGGAATACTGAGATTACCTAGCAGGGTTGGCACTCTCAGCTGCTTTATTCTTTCATACTGCTTCATACTGGGTGTGACGTAAAGGCCTCGTTTTGTCATCTGCATTCTGCTGTGAACAAAGCTAAATATTCCAGGCGTATGAACACAAAAAGAACTCCTAGGCTTTTGCAAGAACTAGACCAGGAGGATTTGTGTTCAATTTGATCGCTACTGTGTTTCAGAAAAAAGGAGATTGTACTGTCTTCTTGAGTACTCTTTCTTGTGCTCTCATGTCTTGCATGTCCTAGTGAATCTACCGGATATGGTGGATTTTCAGGAGCCAGCCGGCCACTCCCAGCCACAGGCCCCCGAACACAAACCACGGCCCTTTCCCCTGGAAAAAAAACTGAGATGCCCCTCTTCCGGATGGTAGATGGAAGGAGCCACTGTGTATTATCAAACCAGCCCGACTTGGCACTGGTGCCACATTTCATCTGGGAACCATCCTGCGTATCGTGGATTTTCAGGAGCCAGCCGGCCACTCCCAGCCACAGGCCCCCAAACACAAATCACGACCCTTTTCCCTGGAAAACAAAACTCACCAGCCCCGCTTCTGGCTTGCAGATTGCAGGAGCCACTTGACTCTATCAAACAAGCCCGACTTGGCACAGGTGCCCCCTTGGGTCTTGGAACCATCCTGCGTATCGTGGATTTTCAGGAGCCAGCCGGCCACTCCCAGCCACAGGCCCCCAAACACAAACTACGGCCCTTTTCCCTGGCTAACAAAACTCACCCGCCCCGTTTCTGGCTGGCAGATTGCAGGAGCCACTTGCCTCTATCAAACCAGCCCGACTTGGCACTGGTGCCACCTTTCATCTGGGAACCATCCTGCGTATCGTGGATTTTCAGGAGCCAGCCGGCCACACCCAGCCACAGGCCCCCGAACACAAACCACGGCCCTTTTCCCTGGCAAAGAAAACTCACCCGCCCCACATCTGGCTGGCAGACTGCAGGAGCCACTTCCCTCTATCAAACCAGCCCGACTTGACACTGGTGCCACCTTTCATCTGGGAACCATCCTGCGTATCGTGGATTTTCAGGAGCCAGCCGGACACTCCCAGCCACAGGCCCCCAAACAAATACTACGGCCCTTTTCCCTGGAAGTAAAACTGACCTGCCCATCTTCTGGCTGGCAGATTGCAGGAGCCACTTGCCTCTATCAAACCAGCCCGACTCGACACTGGTGCCACCTTTCATCTGGGAACCATCCTGCGTATTGTGGATTTTCAGGAGCCAGCCGGCCACTCCCAGCCACAGGCCCCCAAACAAATACTACGGCCCTTTTCCCTGGAAGTAAAACTGACCTGCCCGTCATCTGCCTGGCAGATTGCAGGAGCCACTTGCCTCTATCAAACCAGCCCGACTTGGCACTGGTGCCACCTTTCATCTGGGAACCATCCGGCGTATCGTGGATTTTCAGGAGCCAGCCGGCCACTCCCAGCCACAGGCCCCGAACACAAACTACAACCATTTTCCCTGGCAAACAAAACTTAACCTCCCGCTTCTGGCTGGCAGATTGCAGGAGCCACTTGCCTCTATCAATCCAGCCCGACTTGGCACTGGTGCCACCTTTCATCTGGCTGACATCCTGCGTATCGTGGATTTTCAGGAGCCAGCCGGCCACTCCCAGCCACAGGCCCCCGAACACAAACCACGGCCCTTTTCCCTGGCAAACAAAATTAACCCACCCCGCTTCTGGCTGGAAGACTGCAGGAGCCACTTCCCTCTATCAAACCAGCCCGACTCGACACTGGTGCCACCTTTCATCTGGGAACCATCCTGCGTATTGTGGATTTTCAGGAGCCAGCCGGCCACTCCCAGCCACAAGTCCCCAAAAAAAATCTACTGCCCTTTTCCCAGGAAGTAAAACTGACCAGCCCATCATCTAGCTGGCGCATTGCAGCAGGCACTTGGTAATATCAAACCTGCCCAACTTGGGACTGGTGCCACATTTCATCTGGGAACCATCCTGCGTATCGTGGATTTTCAGGAGCCAGCCGGCCACTCCCAGCCACAGGCCCCCAAACACAAACCACGGCCCTTTTCCCAGGAAGTAAAACTGACCTGCCCGTCATCTGGCTGGCAGATTGCAGGAGCCACTTGCCTCTATCAATCCAGCCCGACTTGGCACTGGTGCCACCTTTCATCTGGGAACCATCCTGCGTATCGTGGATTTTCAGGAGCCAGCCGGCCACTCCCAGCCACAGGCCCCGAACACAAACCACGGCCCTTTTCCCTGGCAAAGAAAACTCACCCGCCCCACTTCTGGCTGGCAGACTGCAGGAGCCACTTCCCTCTATCAAACCAGCCCGACTTGACACTGGTGCCACCTTTCATCTGGGAACCATCCTGCGTATCGTGGATTTTCAGGAGCCAGCCGGACACTCCCAGCCACAGGCCCCAAACAAATACTACGGCCCTTTTCCCTGGAAGTAAAACTGATCTGCCCATCTTCTGGCTGGCAGATTGCAGGAGCCACTTGCCTCTATCAAACCAGCCCGACTCGACACTGGTGCCACCTTTCATCTGGGAACCATCCTGCGTATCGTGGATTTTCAGGAGCCAGCCGGACACTCCCAGCCACAGGCCCCCGAACACAAACCACGGCCCTTTTCCCTGGCAAACAAAACTCACCCGCCCTGCTTCTGGCTGGCAGATTGCAGGAGCCACTTCCCTCTATCAAACCAGCCCGACTCGGCACTGGTGCCACCTTTCATCTGGGAACCATCCTGCGTATTGTGGATTTTCAGGAGCCAGCCGGCCACTCCCAGCCACAGGCCCCCAAACAAATACTACGGCCCTTTTCCCTGGAATTAAAACTGACCTGCCCGTCATCTGCCTGGCAGATTGCAGGAGCCACTTGCCTCTATCAAACCAGCCCGACTTGGCACTGGTGCCACCTTTCATCTGGGAACCATCCGGCGTATCGTGGATTTTCAGGAGCCAGCCGGCCACTCCCAGCCACAGGCCCCGAACACAAACTACAACCATTTTCCCTGGCAAACAAAACTTAACCTCCCCGCTTCTGGCTGGCAGATTGCAGGAGCCACTTGCCTCTATCAATCCAGCCCGACTTGGCACTGGTGCCACCTTTCATCAGGCTGACATCCTGCGTATCGTGGATTTTCAGGAGCCAGCCGGCCACTCCCCGCCACAGGCCCCCGAACACAAACCACGGCCCTTTTCCCTGGCAAACAAAATTAACCCACCCCGCTTCTGGCTGGAAGATTGCAGGAGCCACTTCCCTCTATCAAACCAGCCCGACTCGACACTGGTGCCACCTTTCATCTGGGAACCATCCTGCGTATTGTGGATTTTCAGGAGCCAGCCGGCCACTCCCAGCCACAAGTCCCAAAAAAAATCTACGGCCCTTTTCCCAGGAAGTAAAACTGACCTGCCCATCATCTAGCTGGCGCATTGCAGCAGGCACTTGGTAATATCAAACCTGCCCAACTTGGGACTGGTGCCACATTTCATCTGGGAACCATCCTGCGTATCGTGGATTTTCAGGAGCCAGCCGGCCACTCCCCGCCACAGGCCCCCAAACACAAACCACGGCCCTTTTCCCAGGAAGTAAAACTGACCTGCCCGTCATCTGGCTGGCAGATTGCAGGAGCCACTTGCCTCTATCAATCCAGCCCGACTTGGCACTGGTGCCACCTTTCATCTGGGAACCATCCTGCGTATCGTGGATTTTCAGGAGCCAGCCGGCCACTCCCAGCCACAGGCCCCCGAACACAAACCACGGCCCTTTTCCCTGGCAAAGAAAACTCACCCGCCCCGCTTCTGGCTGGCAGATTGCAGGAGCCACTTCCCTCTATCCAACCACCCTGACTCAGCACTGGTGCCACCTTTCATCTGGGAACCATCCTGCGTATCGTGGATTTTCAGGAGCCAGCCGGCCACTCCCAGCCACAGGCCCCCGAACACAAACCACGGACCTTTTCCCTGGCAACGAAAACTCACCCGCCCCGCTTCTGGCTGGCAGATTGCAGGAGCCACTTGCCTCTATCAATCCAGCCCGACTTGGCACTGGTGCCACCATTCATCTGGGAACCATCCTGCGTATCGTGGATTTTCAGGAGCCAGCCGGCCACTCCCAGCCACAGGCCCCCAAACACAAACTACGGCCCTTTTCCCTGGAAGTAAAACTGACCTGCCCGTCATCTGGCTGGCAGATTGCAGGAGCCACTTGCCTCTATCAATCCAGCCACACTCGGCACTGGTGCCACCTTTCATCTGGGAACCATCCTGCGTATCGTGGATTTTCAGGAGCCAGCCGGCCACTCCCAGCCACAGGCCCCCGAACACAAACCACGGCCCTTTTCCCTGGCAAACAAAACTCACCCACCGCACTTCTGGCTGGCAGATTGCAGGAGCCACTTGCCTCTATCAATCCAATCCGACTCGGCACTGGTGCCACCTTTCATCTGGGCGCCATCCTGCGTATCGTGGATTTTCAGGAGCCAGCCGGCCACTCCCAGCCACAGGCCCCCAAACACAAACCACGGCCCTTTTCCCTGGCAAACAAAACTCACCCGCCGAGGTTCTGGCTGGCAGATTGCAGGAGCCGCTTGACTCTATCAAACCAGCCCGAGTCGACAATGCTGCCAGCTTTCATCTGGGAACCATCCTGCGTATTGTGGATTTTCAGGAGCCAGCCGGCCACTCCCAGCCACAAGTCCCAAAACAGATACTACCGCCCTTTTCCCTGGAATTAAAACAGACCTGCCCATCTTCAGGCTGCCAGATTGCAGGAGCCACTTGGTACTATCAAACCAGCCTGACTTGGCACTGCTGCCACTTTTCATCTGGGAACCATCCTGCGTATCGTGGATTTTCAGGAGCCAGCCGGCCACTCCCAGCCACAGGCCCCCAAACATAAACTACAGCCCTTTTCCCTGGAATTAAAACTGACCTGCCCATCTTCTGGCTGGCAGATTGCAGAAACCACTTAGGTCTCTCAAACCAGCCCAACTTGGCACTGGTGCCATCGTTCATTTGGGAACCATCCTGCATATCGTGGATTTTCAGGAGCCAGCCGGCCACTCCCAGCCACAAGTCCCAAAACAGATACTACCGCCCTTTTCCCTGGAATTAAAACAGACCTGCCCATCTTCTGGCTGGCAGATTGCAGGAGCCACTTGCCTCTATCAAACCAGCCCGACTTGGCACTGGTGCCACCTTGGGTCTGGGAGCCATTAAGCGTATTGTGGATTTTCAGGGGCCAGCCGGCCACTCCCAGCCACAGGCCCCCAAACACAAACCACGGCCCTTTTCCCTGGAAGTAAAACTGACCTGCCCGTCATCTGGCTGGCAGATTGCAGGAGCCACTTGCCTCTATCGATCCAGCCCGACTCGGCACTGGTGCCACCTTTCATCTGGGAACCATCCTGCGTATCGTGGATTTTCAGGAGCCAGCCGGCCACTCCCACCCACAGGACCCGAACACAAACCACGGCCCTTTTTCCTGGCAAACAAAACTACACCGCCCCGCTTCTGGCTGGCAGATTGCAGGAGCCACTTGCCTCTATCAATCCAGCCCGACTTGGCACTGGTGCCACCTTTCATCTGGGAACCATCCTGCGTATCGTGGATTTTCAGGAGCCAGCCGGCCACTCCCAACCACAGGCCCCCAAACACAAACCACGGCCCTTTTCCCTGGCAAAGAAAACTCACCCGCCCCGCTTCTGGCTGGCAGATTGCAGGAGCCACTTGCCTCTATCAATCCAGCCCGACTTGGCACTGGTGCCACCTTTCATCTGGGAACCATCCTGCGTATCGTGGATTTTCAGGAGCCAGCCGGCCACTCCCAGCCACAGGCCCCTGAACACAAACCACGGCCCTTTTCCCTGGCAAAGAAAACTGACCTGCCCATCATCTGGCTGGCAGATTGCAGGAGCCACTTCCCTCTATCAAACCAGCCCGACTCGGCACTGGTGCCACCTTTCATCTGGGAACCATCCTGCGTATCGTGGATTTTCAGGAGCCAGGCGGCCACTCCCAGCCACAGGCGCCCAAACACAAACTACGGCCCCTTTCCCTGGAATTAAAACTGACCTGCCCATCTTCTGGCTGGCAGATTGCAGGAACCACTTGTCTCTCTCAAACCAACCCAACTTAGCACAGGTGCCACCTTTCATCTGGGAACCATCCTGCGTATCGTGGATTTTCAGGAGCCAGGCGGCCACTCTCAGCCACAGGCCCCCGAACAGAAACTACGGCCCTTTTCCCTGGAAGTAAAACTGACCTGCCCGTCATCTGGCTGGCAGATTGCAGGAGCCACTTGCCTCTATCAATCCAGCCTGACTCGGCATTGGTGCCACCTTTCATCTGGGAACCATCCTGCGTATCGTGGATTTTCAGGAGCCAGCCGGCCACTCCCAGCCACAGGCCCCCGAACACAAACCATGGCCCTTTTCCCTGGCAAACAAAACTCACTCACCGCACTTCTGGCTGGCAGATTGCAGGAGCCACTTGCCTCTATCAATCCAGCCCGACTTGGCACTGGTGCCACCTTTCATCTGGGAACCATCCTGCGTATCGTGGATTTTCAGGAGCCAGCCGGCCACACCCAGCCACAGGCCCCCGAACACAAACCACGGCCCTTTTCCCTGGAAAACAAAACTCACCCGCCCCGCTTCTGGCTGGCAGATTGCAGGAGCCACTTCCCCATATCAATCCAGCCCGACTCGGCACTGGTGCAACCTTTCATCTGGGAACCATCCTGCGTATCGTGGATTTTCAGGAGCCAGCCGGCCTCTCCCAGCCACAGGCCCCCGAACACAAACCGCGGCATTTTCCCTGGCAGACAAAACTTACCCACCCCGCTTCTGGCTGGCAGATTGCAGGAGCCACTTCCCTCTATCAAACCAGCCCGACTCGACACTGGTGCCACATTTCATCTGGGAACCATCCTGCGTATCGTGGATTTTCAGGAGCCAGACGGCCACTCCCAGCCACAGGCCCCCAAACACAAACTACGGCCATTTTCCCTGGAAGTAACTCTGACCTGCCCATCATCTGGCTGGCACATTGCAGCAGCCACTTGGTAATATCAAACCTGCCCAACTTGGAAACGGTGCCACCTTTCATCTGGGAACCATCCTGCGTATCGTGGATTTTCAGGAGCCAGCCGGCCACTCCCAGCCACAGGCCCCCGAACACAAACCACGGCCCTTTTCCCTGGCAAACAAACCTACCCCACCCCGCTTCTGGCTGGAAGATTGCAGGAGCCACTTGACTCTATCAAACCAGCCCGACTCGACAGTGGTGCCACCTTTCATCTGGGAACCATCCTGCGTATTGCGGATTTTCAGGAGCCAGCCGGCCACTCCCAGCCACAGGTCCCCAAACAAATACTACGGCCCTTTTCCCTGGAATTAAAACTGACCTGCCCATCTTCTGGCTGGCAGATTGCAGGAGCCACTGGGTACTATCAAACCAGCCCGACTTGGCACTGCTGCCACTTTTCATGTGGAAACCATCCTGCGTATCGTGGATTTTCAGGAGCCAGCCGGCCACTCCCAGCCACAGGCCCCCGAACACAAACCAAGGCCCTTTTCCCTGGCAAAGAAAACTCACCCGCCCCGCTTCTGGCTGGCAGATTGCAGGAGACACTTCCCTCTATCAAACCAGCCCGACTCGGCACTGGTGCCACCTTTCATCTGGAACCATCCTGCGTACTATGGATTTTCAGGAGCCAGCCGGCCACTCCCAGCCACAGGTCCCCAAAAAAATACTACGGCCCTTTTCCCTGGCAAAGAAAACTCACCCGCCCCGCTTCTGGCTGGCAGATTGCAGGAGCCACTTGCCTCTATCAAACCAGCCCGACTCAGCACTGATGCCACCTTTCATCTGGGAACCATCCTGCGTATCGTGGATTTTCAGGAGCCAGCCGGCCACTCCCAGCCACAGGCCCCCGAACACAAACCATGGCCCTTTTCCCTGGCAAACAAAACTCACCCACCCCGCTTCTGGCTGGCAGATTGCAGGACCCACTTCCCTCTATCAAAACAGCCCGACTCGACACTGTTGCCACCTTTCATCTGGGAACCATCCTGCGTATCGTGGATTTTCAGGAGCCAGCCGGCCACTCCCAGACACAGGTCCCCAAACAAATACTACGGCCCTTTTCCCTGGAAGCAAAACTGACCTGCCCATCTTCTGGCTGGCAGATTGCAGGAGCCACTTGCCTCTATCAAACCAGCCCGACTCGGCACTGGTGCCACATTTCATCTGGGAACCATCCTGCGTATCGTGGATTTTCAGGACCCAGCCGGCCACCCCAGCCACAGGCCCCGAACAAAAACCACGGCCCTTTTCCCTGGCAAAGAAAACTCACAGACCCCGCTTCTGGCTGGCCGATTGCAGGAGCCACTTCCCTCTATCAAACCAGCCCGACTTGGCACTGGTGCCACCTTTCATCTGGGAACCATCCTGCGTATCGTGGATTTTCAGGAGCCAGCCGGCCACTCCCAGCCACAGGCCCCCAAACAAACACTACGGCCCTTTTTCCTGGAATTAAAACTGACCTGCCCATCTTCTGGCTGGCAGATTGCAGGAACCACTAGGGTCTCTCAAACCAGCCCAACTTGGTACTGGTGCCATCGTTCATCTGGGAACCATCCTGCGTATCGTGGATTTTCAGGAGCCAGCCGGCCACTCCCAGCCACAGGCCCCTGAACACAAACCACGGCCCTTTTCCATGGCAAACAAAACTCACACGGGCCACTTCTGGCTGGCAGATTGCAGGAGCCACTTGCCTCTATCAAACCAGCCCGACTTGGCACTGGTGCCACCTTGGGTCTGGGAGCCATCCAGCGTATTGTGGATTTTCAGGGGCCAGCCGGCCACTCCCAGACACAGGTCCCCAAACAAATACTACGGCCCTTTTCCCTGGAAGTAAAACTGACCTGCCCATCTTCTGGCTGGCAAATTGCAGGAGCCACTTTCCTCTATCAAACCAGCCCGACTCGGCACTGGTGCCACCTTTCATCTGGGAACCATCCTGCGTATCGTGGATTTTCAGGAGCCAGCCGGCCACTCCCAGCCACAGGACCCGAACACAAACCACGGCCCTTTTCCCTGGCAAACAAAACTCACCCACCCCGCTTCTGGCTGGCCGATTGCAGGAGCCACTTCCCTCTATCAAACCAGCCCGACTCGGCACTGGTGCCACCTTTCATCTGGGAACCATCCTGCGTATTGTGGATTTTCCGGAGCCAGCCGGCCACTCCCAGCCACAGGCCCCCAAACACAAACTAGGGCCCTTTTCCCTGGAATCAAAACTGACCTGCCCGTCATCTGGCTGGCAGATTGCAGGAGCTACTTGCCTCTATCAATCCAGCCAGACTCGGCACTGGTGCCACCTTTTGTCTGGGAACCATCCTGCGTATCGTGGATTTTCAGGAACCAGCCTGCCACTCCCAGCCACAGGCCCCCGCACACAAACCACGGCCCTTTTCCCTGGCAAAGAAAACTCACCCACCCCGCTTCTGGCTGGCAGATTGCAGGAGCCACTTCCCTCTATCAATCCAGCCCGACTCGGCACTGGTGCCACCTTTCATCTGGGAACCATCCTGCGTATCGTGGATTTTCAGGAGCCAGCCGGCCACTCCAGGCCACAGGCCCCCAAACACAACCACGGCCCTTTTCCCTGGCAAACAAAACTCACCCGCCGAGGTTCTGGCTGGCAGATTGCAGGAGCCGCTTGACTCTATCAAACCAGCCCGAGTCGACAATGCTGCCAGCTTTCATCTGGGAACCATCCTGCGTATCTGGATTTTCAGGAGCCAGCCGGCCACTCCCAGCCACAGGCCCCAAACACAACTACGGCCCTTTCCTGGAATTAAAACTGACCTGCCCATCTTCTGGCTGGCAGATTGCAGGACCCAGTTGCCTCTTCAACCAGCCCAAGCACTGGTTGCCACCTTTCATCTGGGAACCATCCTGCGTATCTGGATTTTCAGGAGCCAGCCGGCCACTCCCAGCCACAGGCCCCCAAACAAAACCACGGCCCTTTTCCCTGGAAAAAACTGACCGCCATCCTTCTGCTGGCAGATTGCAGGAGCCACTTGCCTCTATCAAACCAGCCCTGACTGGCACTGGTGCCACCTTTCATCTGGGAACCATCGCTGCATCGTGGATTTTCAGGAGCCAGCGGCCCTCCCAGCCACAGGCTCCCAAACAAACTACGGCCCTTTTCCCTGGCAATACAAACTGACCTGCCCTTCTGGTGGCAGATTGCAGGAGCCACTTCCTATATCAAACCAGCCGACTGGCACTGGTGCCACCTTTCATCTGGGAACCATCCTGCATCGTGGATTTTCAGGAGCCAGCCGGCCCTCCAGCCACAGGCCCAAACAAAACACGGCCCTTTTCCTGGAAGAAAACTGCTACCATCCACTCTGGCTGGCAGATTGCAGGACCACTTGCCTCTATCAATCAGCCCAGACTCTGGCACTGTGCCACCTTTCATCTGGGAACCTATCCTGCGTATCTGGATTTTCAGGAGCCAGCCGGCCACTCCAGCCACAGGCCCCAACACAAACTACGGCCCTTTCCCTGGAAAAAACTCACCTGCCCGCATCTGCTGGCAGATTGCAGGAGCCACTTGCCTCTATCAACCAGCCAGACTGCGCACTGGTGCCACCTTTCATCTGGGAACCATCTGGATCGTGGATTTTCAGGAGCCAGCGGCCACTCCCAGCCACAGGTCCCAAACAAACTACGGACCTTTTCCCTGAATTAAAACTACCTGCCCGCTCTGGCGGCAGATTGCCGAACCAACTTCCTCTATCAAACCTAGCCCAACTGGACTGGTGCCACCTTTCATTGGGAACCATCCGCGTATCGTGGATTTTCAGGAGCCAGCCGGCCACTCCCACCACAGGCCCCCAGAACATAAACTACGGCCTTTTCCTGGAAGTAAAACTGACCTGCCCTCATCTGGCTGGCAATTGCAGAGCACTGCTTATCACCAGCCACTGGCACTGGTGCCACCTTTCATTGGGAACCATCCTGCGTATCGTGGATTTTCAGACCACCGGCCACTCCAGCCACAGGCCCCAACAAACACGGCCTTTTCCTGGAAAACTACCCCGTCTGCAATTGCAGGCCACTTCTCTATCAACCAGCCGACTTGCACTGTGCACCTTCATCTGGGAACATCCGCGTATCGTGATTTTCAGGAGCCAGCCGCCACTCCCACCACAGCCCAAACACACCACGCCCTTTTCCTGAGAACACCCCTCTGCTGGCATTGCGAGCACTTGTTATCAACCGCCACTGATGTGCCTTCATCTGAACCATCTGATGTGATTCAGAGCGCCCCTCCCACCACAGCCCGACACAAAGCCCTTCTGGAAGTAAAATACCTGCCCTT
Source organism: Zonotrichia leucophrys gambelii (assembly GCF_028769735.1). Classification (NCBI taxonomy): domain Eukaryota; kingdom Metazoa; phylum Chordata; class Aves; order Passeriformes; family Passerellidae; genus Zonotrichia; species Zonotrichia leucophrys. The sequence continues at coordinate 17,004 of NW_026992992.1, forward strand.
GGTGCAGTGCGACCACTCCTTCAACACCGACTCCGGTCCCTTTCAGGAACACTCGTTCTGGATTTCGGCCAGCCGCACTCCACCACAGGCCACACACCACGCCCTTCCCGGAAGAAAACTACCCCCTGGCTGCAGTCAGCCTTGCCTTATCACACCGACTTGCAGGTCACCTTCTTGGGACCTCCTGCTATTGTTTCAGCACCGCACTCCAGCCAGCCCAACAACACGGCCTTTTCCCTGGCAAAGAAAACTCACCCGCCCCTTCTGGCTGGCAGATTGCAGGAGCCACTTGCCTCTATCAAACCAGCCGACTTCGCACTGGTGCCACCTTTCATCTGGGAACCATCCTGCGTATCGTGGATTTTCAGGAGCCAGCCGGCCACTCCCAGCCACAGCCCCCAAACACAAACTACGGCCCTTTTCCCTGGAAGTAAAACTGACCTGCCCGTCATCTGGCTGGCAGATTGCAGGAGCCACTTGCCTCTATCAACCAGCCACATCGGCACTGGTGCCACCTTTCATCTGGGAACCATCCTGCGTATCGTGGATTTTCAGGAGCCAGCCGGCCACTCCCAGCCACAGGTCTCCAAACAAATACTACGGCCCTTTTGCCTGGAAGTAAAACTGACCTGCCCATAATCTGGCTGGCAGATTGCAGGACCCACTTCCCTCTATCAAAGTAGCCCGACTTGGCACTTGTGCCACCTTTCATCTGGGAACCATCCTGCGTATCTTGGATTTTCAGGAGCCAGCCGGCCACTCCCAGCCACAGGCCCCCAAACACAAACTACGGCCCTTTTCCCTGGAAGTAAAACTGACCTGCCCGTCATCTGTCTGGCAGATTGCAGGAGCCACTTGCCTCTATCAATCCAGCCCGACTTGGCACAGGTGCCACCTTTCATCTGGGAACCATCCTGCGTATCGTGGATTTTCAGGAGCCAGCCGGCCACTCCCAGCCACAGGCCCCCGAACACAAACCACGGCCCTTTTCCCTGGCAAACAAAACACACCCGCCCCGCTTCTGGCTGGCAGATTGCAGGAGCAACTTGCCTCTATCAAACCTGCCCAACGTGGCACTGGTGCCACCTTTCATTTGGGAACCATCCTGCGTATCGTGGATTTTCAGGAGCCAGCCGCCCACTCCCAGCCACAGGCCCCCAACACAAACTACGGCCCTTTTCCCTGGAAGTAAAACTGACCTGCCCGTCATCTGGCTGGCACATTGCAGCAGCCACTTGGTAATATCAAACCTGCCCAACTTGGGACTGGTGCCACATTTCATCTGGGAACCATCCTGCGTATCGTGGATTTTCAGGAGCCAGCGGCCACTCCCAGCCACAGGCCCCCGAACACAAACTACGGCCCTTTTCCCTGGAAGTAAAACTGACCTGCCCGTCATCTGGCTGGCAGATTGCAGGAGTCACTTGCCTCTATCGATCCAGCCCGCTCGGCACTGGTGCCACCTTTCATCTGGGAACCATCCTGCGTATCGTGGATTTTCAGGAGCCAGCCGGCCACTCCCAGCCACAGGCCCGAACACAAACCACGGCCCTTTTCCCTGGCAAAGAAAACTACCCGCCCCGCTTCTGGCTGGAAGTTGCAGGAGCCACTTGCCTCTATCAATCCAGCCCGACTTGCACTGGTGCCACCTTTCATCTGGGAACCATCCTGCGTATCGTGGATTTTCAGGAGCCAGCCGGCCACTCCCAGCCACAGGCCCCCGAACACAAACCACGGCCCTTTTCCCTGGCAAACAAAACTCACCCGCCCCGCTTCTGGCTGGCAGATTGCAGGAGCCACTTCCCCATATCAAACCAGCCTGACTCGGCACTGGTGCCACCTTTCATCTGGGAACCATACTGTGCATCGTGGATTTTCAGGAGCCAGGCGGCCTCTCCCAGCCACAGGTCTCCAAACAAATACTACGGCCCTTTTGCCTGGAATTAAAACTGACCTGCCCATCATCTGGCTGGCAGATTGCAGGACCCACTTCCCTCTATCAAAGTAGCCCGACTTGGCACTGGTGCCACCTTTCATCTGGGAACCATCCTGCGTATCGTGGATTTTCAGGAGCCAGCCGGCCACTCCCAGCCACAGGCCCCCGAACACAAACACGGCCCTTTTCCCTGGCAAACAAAACTCACCCACCCCGCTTCTGGCTGGCAGATTGCAGGAGCCACTTGCCTCTATCAAACCAGCCCGACTTGGCACTGGTGCCACCTTTCATCTGGGAACCATCCTGCGTATCGTGGATTTTCAGGAACCAGCCGGCCACTACCCAGCCACAGGTAACCAAACAAATACTACGGCCCATTTCCCTGGAAGTAAAACTGACCTGCCCTCTTCTGGCTGGCAGATTGCAGGAGCCACTTGCCTCTATCAAAACAGGCCGACTCACCTGGTGCCACCTTTCATCTGGGAACCATCCTGCGTATCGTGGATTTTCAGGAGCCAGCCAGCACTCCCAGCCACAGGCCCCCAAACAATACTACGGCCCTTTTCCCTGGAAGTAAAACTGACCTGTCCGTCATCTGGCTGGCAGATTGCAGGAGCCACTTTCCTCTATCAATCCAGCCCGACTCGGCACTGGTGCCACCTTTCATCTGGGAACCATCCTGCGTATCGTGGATTTTCAGGAGCCAGCCGGCCACTCCCAGCCACAGGCCCCCGAACACAAACCACGGCCCTTTTCCCTGGCAACAAAACACACCCGCCCAGCTACTGGCTGGCAGATTGCAGGAGCAACTTGGCATTTCTTCTTTGGACTTCGTCGGCTGAGGAGTTCAGACTTCTCTCTTTCGCTTGGCTCGCTGCTGCTAGGCGAGAGAAGGGTTAGCTACGTGGTAGGCTTGGGGCTTAGACAGAAATGAGGTTGAGGGGGCTTCGGGGGAGCTCTAAGGATAGAAGGGTGGGGGAGCTTCAAGAGACATTGAGCTTTTGAGCAGCTAGCTCCCCTTCTCCTCTCCTTCAGAAGAGCAGCCAGTGAGAAGAGAGAAGAAGACTGCCCGGCCGCAGCAGCAGCGTGTGAGCAGCGTGTGTAAGAGCTGTTCGACAGACAGAAACTGAAAACTTTTAACTCTTTCTTACATGATTAGAGCTTTACAAAAATGCTAATCTTCTTCGAAACTGAATAAGAAAAGAGATGAGAGATGAGATGACTTAATTCAAAGATTGTAGAGATGATTAGATAGAGAGAGATGATTTAGAGTAGCCTTTTGACTAGACTTTTTTTTGTAGCCATAGACTCAGTTGTTCTTGTAACACAAACTGCATTTAAAAAGAAGCAGTGCCTCAAAACTAAGAAAGTTCATTTGTGAAGACTCTCCGGCTCCAAGAGGTTAAAAATATATGGAGGAGACAGTTGTCTCAAAAGCAGAGACTGTGCTTTTTTAGAGTGAGACAAGGCATCTTTGAAAGACTACTTTAAAAGCAGCTCTAACCATGTCTCAGTAGTGAGAGCACTGAGCATAGAAAGAACATGTCACAAGCAGCAAAATAGACTTTCTGAGCAGTGCCGAAGTGACAAGAAAGCATCCGAAATTTCAGTGTGCTTTTAAAAGCCTATAGAACGAGAAAGACTCCCTTTCTTCTTCATAAACTGATGTTTGAGTATACTAAAGTGTAGTGTCGTGATGAGCTGAGCAGTTAGTGTTTTTTGAGAGAATGTATTAAATTGAGAAAGTCAGAGAGTAGAGAGAAAGAAAAGTAGTTTTTGTAAAGTTTTCAATTTTTTTTTCTTTTCCTTATAGTCTTTCCTATTTTTTTTTTCCTATAGTTTTAAGTAATAAAGTGTTATTTATGTTTAAGTTAGAGCCTGTTTTACTTATTCCTAGTCACATCTCACAGCAGACACCAGAGTGAAGCATTTTCATGAGAGCACTAGCTCTGTGCCAAGCTCAAACCATAACATTTTTTGGTTCCCTGACCGGGAATCGAATCACGAGAGAATAATGAAGTAAAGCTGTGAGATGAGACCAAGAAGAATAAAGAAAGCATGTACTAAATTAAAGTAAATAAATAGTCATAGTGAATCTAAAGTATTGTTGTATAGAAGTGCTTTGTAATTTTGTTGATAATTTTAGAAAGTGTATTCTCAGAAGGTGAAGAGTAGAGTGTCATGGTTTGACCCGGAAAGAGTGGGAATTCTGAGAAGCTGTGGTCAAACCAATAAAGGTTTTGAGTTTCATACTGACACCTAGTGTAGCCAGTAGAGTTTAGACACACCTCCGAGAATACACAGGGGTTAAAAGCAGGGCACTGCCCTGGCATTTCCTCTTTAGACCTCGTCGGCCGAAGAGTTCAGACCTCTCTCCCTCGCCCGGCCCGCTGCTGCTGGGCGGGGGAGGGGCCAGCCACGTAGTAAGCCCGGGACCTAGACAGAAATGGAGTTGAGGGGGCTTCGAGAGAGCTCCAAAGATAGAAAAGTAGGGGAGCCCCAAGAGACATCGAGCCCTCGAGCAGCCAGCCCCCCTTCCCCCCCCCCCCCCAGAAGAGCAGCCAGCGAGAAGAGAGAAGAAGACTGCCCGGCCGCAGCAGCAGCGTGTGAGCAGCGTGCGTAAGAGCCGTTCGACAGACAGAAACTGAAAACTTTTAACCCTTTCTTACATGATTAGAGCCTTACAAAAATGCTAATCCTCCTCGAAACTGAATAAGAAAAGAGATGAGAGATGAGATGACTTAACTCAAAGATTGTAGAGATGATTAGATAGAGAGAGATGATTTAGAGTAGCCTTTTAACTAGACTTTTCTTGTAACCATAAACTCAATTGTTCCTGTAACACAAACTGCATTTAGAGAGAAGCAGTGCCTCAAAACCAAGAGAGTTCATTTGTGAAGACCCCCCGGCCCCAGGGGGTTAGAAAAATATAGAAGAGACAGTTGTCCCAAAAGCAGAAACTGTGCCTTTTTAGAGTGAGACAAAACATCCTTAAAAAACCACCCTAAAAGCAGCTCTAACCATGTCTCAGTAGTGAAAACACTGAACATAGAAAAAACATATCACAAGCAGCAAAATAGACTTTCCGAGCAGTGCCGAAGTGACAAGAAAGCATCCGAAATTTCAGTGTGCTTCCAAAAGCCTATAGAACAAGAAAGACTCCCTTTCCTCTTCATAAACTGATGTTTGAGTATACTAAAGTGTAGTGTCGTGATGAGCTGAGCAGTAAGTGTTTTTTGAGAGAATGTATTAAATTGAGAAAGTCAGAGAGTAGAGAGAAAGAAAAGTAGTTTTTGTAAAGTTTTCAATTTTTTTTTCTTTTCCTTATAGTCTTTCCTATTTTTTTTTTTTTCCTGTAGTTTTAAGTAATAAAGTGTTATTTATGTTTAAGTTAGAGCCTGTTTTGCTTATTCCTAGTCACATCTCACAGCAAACACCAGAGTGAAGCATTTTCATGAAGGCACTAGCTCTGTGCCAAGCTCAAACCATAACAACCACTTTTCATCTGGGAACCATCCTGCGTATCGTGGATTTTCAGGAGCCAGCCGGCCACCCCAGCCACAGGCCCCCAAACAAAAACTACGGCCCTTTTCCCTGGAAGTAAAACTGACCTGCCCGTCATCTGGCTGGCAGATTGCAGGAGCCACTTAGGCCTCTCAAACCAGCCCAACTTGGCACTGGTGCCATCGTTCATCTGGGAACCATCCTACGTGTCGTGGATTTTCAGGAGCCAGCCGGCCACTCCCAGCCACAGGCCCCCGAACACACACCACGGCGCTTTTCCCTGGCAAACAAAACTACCCCGCCCCACTTCTGGCTGGCAGATTGCAGGAGCCACTTGCCTCTATCAAACCAGCCTGACTTGGCACTGGTGCCTCCTTGGGTCTGGGAGCCATCAAGCGTAATGTGGATTTTCAGGGACCAGCCGGCCACTCCCAGCCACAAGTCCCCAAAAATAATCTATGGCCCTTTTCCCTGGAAGTAA
>NW_026992993.1:0-22911 GCF_028769735.1 Zonotrichia leucophrys gambelii
AAAAGGGCGGTGTTTTGTGTTCGGGGGCCTGTGGCCGGGATTGGCCGGCTGGCTCCTGAAAATCCACGCCGGGCATGATGGTTCCCAGACCCAAGGGGGCACCAGTGCGGAGTCGGGCTGGTTTGATAGCACAAAGTGGCTCCTGCAATCTACCATCCAGAAGCGGGGGAGGTGATTATTTTTTTCCCCGGGTAAAGGGCTGTGGTTTGTGTTTGGGGACCTGTGGCTGGGAGTGGCAGGCTGGCTCCTGAAAATCCACGATACGCAGGATAGTTCCCAGATGAAAGGTGGCAACAGTGCCGAGTCGGGCTGGTTTGATAGAGGCAAGTGGCTCCTGCAATCTGCCAGCCAGAAGCGGGGTGGGTGAGTTTTGTTTGCCAGGGAAAACTGCCGTGGTTTGTGTTCGGGGGCCTGTGGCTGGGAGTGGCCGGCTGGCTCCTGAAAATCCACGCCGCGTAGGATGGCTCCCAGACCCAAGGTGGCACCAGTGCCGAGTCGGGCTGGTTTGATAGAGCCAAGTGGCTCCTGCAATCTGCCAGCCAGAAGATGGGCAGGTCAGTTTTTTTACCGGTGAAAAGGGCCGTAGTTTGTGTTCGGGGGCCTGTGTCTGGGAGTGGCCGGCTGGCTCCTGAAATTCCACGATACGCAGGATGGTTCCCAGGTGAAAGGTGGCACCAGTGCCAAGTCGGGCTGGTTTCATAGAGCAAAGTGGCTCCTGAAATCTGCCAGCCAGAAGCGGGGTGGCTGGGTTTTGTTTACCAGGGAAAAGGGTCGTGGTTTGTGTTCGGGGGTGTGTGGCTGGGAGTAACCGGCTGGCTCCTGAAACTCCACGCCGCGCAGGATGGTTCCCAGACGAATGGGGGCAGCAGTGCCAAATCAGGCTGGTTTGATAGAGCCAAGTGGCTCCTGCAATCTGCCAGCCTGAAGCGGGGCGGGTGAGTTTTGTTTCCCAGGGTAAAGGGCTGTGGTTTGTGTTCGGGGCCTGTGGCTGGGAGTGGCCGACTGGCTCCTGAAAATCCACGCCACGCAGGATGGTTCACAGATGAAAGGTGGCACCAGTGCCGAGTCGGGCTGGTTTGATAGAGCCAAGTGGCTCCTGCAATCTGCCAGCCAGAAGATGGGCAGGTCAGTTTTACTTCCAGGGAAAAGGGCCGTAGTTTGTATTTGGGGGCCTGTGGCTGGGAGTGGCCGGCTGGCTCCTGAAAATCCACGATACGCAGGATGGTTCCCAGATGAAAGGTGGCACCAGTGCCGAGTCGGGCTGGTTTCATAGAGGCAAGTGGCTCCTGCAATCTACCATCCAGAAGCGGGGGAGGTGATTATTTTTTTCCCCGGGTAAAGGGCCGTGGTATGTGTTTGGGGACCTGTGGCTGGGAGTGGCCGGCTGGCTCCTGAAAATCCACGCCGCGCAGGATGGTTCCCTGACCCAAGGTGGCACCAGTGGCTAGTCGGACTGGTTCGATACTACAAAGTGGCTCCTGCAATCTGCCAGCCAGAAACGTGGCAGCTCAGTTTTTTTCCAGGGTAAAGGGCCGTGGTTTGTGTTTGGGGGCCTGCGGCTGGGAGTGGCCGGCTGGCTCCTGAAAATCCACGCCGTGTAGGATGGCTCCCAGACCCAAGGTGGCACCAGTGCCGAGTCGGGCTGGTTTGATAGAGCCAAGGGGCTCCTGCAATCTGCCAGCCAGAAGCGGGGCGGGTGACTTTTGTTTGCCAGGGAAAAGGGCCGTGGTTTGTGTTCGAGGGCCTGTAGCTGGGAGTGGCCGGCTGGCTCCTGAAATTCCACGATACGCAGGATGGTTCCCAGATGAAAGGAGGCACCAGTGCCAAGTCGGGCTGGTTTGATAGAGGCAAGAGGCTCCTGCAATCTGCCATCCAGAAGCGGGGCAGCTGAGTTTTTTTTCAAGGGAAAAGGGCCGTCGTTTTTGTTTGGTGTCCTGTAGTTGGTAGGGGCAGCTGGCTCCTGAAAATCCACGATACACAGGATTGTTCCCAGACCCATGCTGGCTCCAATGCAATGTCGGCCTGATTTGACTGCGTCAAATGTCCCCTGCGTTACTCATTTCAAAGAAATCTTGTGTCCTAATGTTCTCACAGAAGACTGGTAAAATTTGCCTATTTTTCTGGATTTGTTTTATTCTTTTTTCTGTACCTTCTACTTCTCTCCACTCTCTGAGAACTTTGACCATTATGTTAGTTGACCTAATGTAAAATTCTCGAAGTAAAGTAAGAGAAGCCAATAAAGAAAGGCAAATTTGTTAATTGCAGGTGGAAAGAGGGAGGCCAACAAAAGGAAGCAAAAGAACAATAATCATGAAATGCTCCCTGTCTTCTGTGAAAAGTAGAGGCACAGACAAGAAAGAGCAAGTGCAAAATTCTCACTAGAGAAACGCACTTTATCTGACTAAAGTAATTTCCGGTGCATTTCTTGCGTTTTTCTCATGCCAAACATATTAATCATTGAAGGTGTCCCTTTCCTCTTTCTGGAATACAGCTAGGAAGATGGCTGTGTCATTGCTGACAAGCTGCTATTCTCAGAGGTGTCCAGCTGAAAGTCCTAGATCAATGGATTTCCTCTGTCACTTTGATATGGCATGACTTACAGTTTCAGCAAATGAACTTGCAAGCCTTACAATTCTTTGCCCCTTGAATGGTCAGATAGGCTCCTTGGCAACTGGCATTTGTATGGACACGAAACTATGCAGAATTTGTACCATGAGATGATGGCAAATGAGTCACGCCGGTAGATTAACTAGGAGAGCACAAGAAGAGAGTACACAAGAAGACAGTACAATCTCCTTTTTTCTGAAACACTGTAGAGATCAAATTGAACACAAATCCTCCTGGGCTAGTTCTTGCAAAAGCCTAGGAGTTCTTTTTGTGTTCACACGCCTGGAATATTTAGCTTTGGATCACAGCAGAATGCAGATGACAAAACAAGGCCTTTAAGTCACATCCAGTATGAAGCAGTATGAAAGAAGAAAGCAGCTGAGAGTACCAACCCTGCTAGGTAATCTCAGTATTCCTCTTGACATGAGCAGAAATTTGAAATGAGTCTCTGAAAATGACAAAGGAGGCAGAAGAAAAGGGAGCGATGACTCCTCTTGCATAGTGTTTCCTAACAGGGATCTTCAAAATGGAAAGATTGTATCATCCTTTCAACTGAAGGAAGGTATGAAAACAACAGGAAGGAAATGGCATCACATGCTAGAAAGACTCTGGGCAGTGTACTTCTAGACAGAAAGGCCACTGATGGAAAACCAACTAAACTGGCACCAATGCAGCAGCATTGTACTAAAGCCAGAAATGTCCAGCGCTTCACTCTCTGCCATTCCATTCAGATGCACACAGCAGCTCTGCAACAGTCCTACTGATCATCTCCTTGGCAAACTTGGAGTTGAGGGTCCGTGGTGAAGCAGAGTCCCCAGCAAGATGCAAAGGAGAGCTGCTTTCTTGCAACTTTGCCTTTATCAGTTCCATAGCTTTAAGCCATAACAAACACCATTCAACCAACCACCATACACCAGGCTTTGAACACACGACCGTTCTAGAACTTGTTGATCTACCTCTAATTCAGCTGCCTCACCTTCCCACAGTCCTTTTCTACTTAGCCAATGGAATGGGCCTCAGCCCAAGGCCTTCCTTTTGTAAGCTTCTAGCTAGATGCAGCAGCAAACCACTACTTTCTTCTGTGCCAAGACTTCAGGTAGACCATTTGCATCTGCCCTTCCAGTGAAACCTAACGGGGAGAGAAAAGCCTCTCACAGATGTTCAGTCATTCCATTAGCTACACAGGCCAAATCAAAAGAAAAGCAAGCTATGGGTTTGTGTACTTGCTCCTACACAACACCTGCTACCCTCTGACAATCAACTAGCAGAAAACCAGCAAAACTGAGACTTGAGGCAAACAACCCTTTGAAGGGAATAATGATGTCAGCAATTATGACAACACATTTCCAGGCTACCGAGATACTTGAAATGTCAGCAAAGGCTGGAGACCAAAGGCTGAACTAATAGGGAAAGGGTAAAAGAATCCCAAGAAAAACATGACCGAAGGTTAAAACAATTCCAAGAAACACATAGGCAACTGACCTGTTGAAGCCTTCAGGAAATCAGTGGCCGCTGATTTACATAGGCCATTCAAGTTAATTGACCCGTGCACCTTCCACCCCTTTTTCACCTTTCGGCACACTAGGGTGAATTGTGAGCATGAAATCACAATTCCTTGGATTCTCTTCTTAACTTGACGAGAGAAATTCAGCAACTGAAGTACCTGTAACTGATGTGATACCCAGGAACACCGAGTTGACACATTTCATTTTGTTCAAACACAGCTAGCAAATCTAAGGGGACAAGGCTGGCTTCTTTTCATGACAATTTTCTTGTTTTACAACCTGGTGAAACTTTTTCATTAGCTTCTCTCTAACAGCAGAAAGTCCAGTTCACTGTCCCGTCCTACTGCTGCAAGTAAACCATTTGCATTGCCAAGACCAAAAACGGAATTGGAAGGTACAGAGACCTCCGGAGCTATCAGCAGATACTGAGCACATTTCGGTAGAAGCCGCCGTCTGCAGTGCACTGTGACCGGCACAATCGCCTTTGCTCGAAGAAGCCGCTTCTTCGCCTCCGGCAGCTGGAGAGTGCGGCTGCTCGGAAAGGTGAAGAATGAAGCTGCACAACACTAGGATTTTGTGCGCAGCTTGCAAACTGATAGAAAACAGTACCTTACCACACTCCTACCTTTTCCAAACACATGAACATTCGGTTGGAAGGTGTTTTGGACAACTTTGTTTTTCTTCTTGCAAAACACTCTGCAAACCTCTCTGCAACATGTACAACACGATGGGAGATGTTTTCTGTGCAGGCACAGTTTCTCCTTGCCAGAGATAGTGGAATAGTTTTTTGCAATGATGTAGACCACAAAAGTCCCGAAAGAAGAAGGTACGGATGTCCCCGGAGCTAAGCGCCGGTCCCGGGCACATTTCGGCAGAAGCCGCCGCTCTGGAGTGCACTGTGACCGGCACAATCGCCTTTGCGCGAAGAAGCCGCTTCTTCGCCTCCGGCAGCTGGAGAGTGCGGCTGCTTCGGAAAGGTGAAGAATGAAGCTGCACAACACTAGGATTGTGTGCGCAGCTTGCAAACTGATAGAAAACAGTACCTTACCACACTCCTACCTTTTCCAAACACATGAACATTCGGTTGGAAGGTGTTTTGGACAACTTTGTTTTTCTTCCTGCAAAACACTCTGCAAACCTCTCTGCAACATGTACAACACGATGGGAGATGTTTTCTGTGCAGGCACAGTTTCTCCTTGCCAGACATAGTGGAATAGTTTTTTGCAATGATGTAGACCACAAAAGTCCCGAAAGAAGAAGGTACGGATGTCCCCGGAGCTAAGCGCCGGTCCCGGGCACATTTCGGCAGAAGCCGCCGCTCTGGAGTGCACTGTGACCGGCACAATCGCCTTTGCGCGAAGAAGCCGCTTCTTCGTCTCCGGGAGCCGGAGAGTGCAGCTGCTTCGGAAAGGTGAAGAATGAGGCTGCAGAAAAGGGCTGTGGTTTGTGTTCGGGGCCTGTGGCTGGGAGTGGCCGACTGGCCCCTGAAAATCCACGATACGCAGGATGGTTCCCAGATGAAAGGTGGCACCAGTGCCGAGTCGGGCTGGTTTGATAGAGGCAAGTGGCTCCTGCAATCTGCCAGCCAGAAGCGGGGTGGGTGAGTTTTGTTTCCCAGGGAAAAAGGGCGGTGTTTTGTGTTCGGGGGCCTGTGGCTGGGAGTGGCCGGCTGGCTCCTGAAAATCCACGCCGGGCATGATGGTTCCCAGACCCAAGGGGGCACCAGTGCGGAGTCGGGCTGGTTTGATAGCACAAAGTGGCTCCTGCAATCTACCATCCAGAAGCGGGGGAGGTGATTATTTTTTTCCCCGGGTAAAGGGCCGTGGTTTGTGTTTGGGGACCTGTGGCTGGGAGTGGCAGGCTGGCTCCTGAAAATCCACGATACGCAGGATAGTTCCCAGATGAAAGGTGGCAACAGTGCCAAGTCGGGCTGGTTTGATAGAGGCAAGTGTCTCCTGCAATCTGCCAGCCAGAAGCGGGGTGGGTGAGTTTTGTTTGCCAGGGAAAACTGCCGTGGTTTGTGTTTGGGGGCCTGTGGCTGGGAGTGGCCGGCTGGCTCCTGAAAATCCACGCCGCGTAGGATGGCTCCCAGACCCAAGGTGGCACCAGTGCCGAGTCGGGCTGGTTTGATAGAGCCAAGTGGCTCCTGCAATCTGCCAGCCAGAAGATGGGCAGGTCAGTTTTTTTACCGGTGAAAAGGGCCGTAGTTTGTGTTCGGGGGCCTGTGTCTGGGAGTGGCCGGCTGGCTCCTGAAATTCCACGATACGCAGGATGGTTCCCAGGTGAAAGGTGGCACCAGTGCCAAGTCGGGCTGGTTTCATAGAGCCAAGTGGCTCCTGAAATCTGCCAGCCAGAAGCGGGGTGGGTGAGTTTTGTTTCCCAGGGAAAAAGGGCGGTGTTTTGTGTTCGGGGGCCTGTGGCCGGGAGTGGCCGGCTGGCTCCTGAAAATCCACGCCGGGCAGGATGGTTCCCAGACCCAAGGGGGCACCAGTGCGGAGTCGGGCTGGTTTGATAGCACAAAGTGGCTCCTGCAATCTACCATCCAGAAGCGGGGGAGGTGATTATTTTTTTCCCCGGGTAAAGGGCCGTGGTATGTGTTTGGGGACCTGTGGCTGGGAGTGGCCGGCTGGCTCCTGAAAATCCACGCCGCACAGGATGGTTCCCTGACCCAAGGTGGCACCAGTGGCTAGTCGGACTGGTTCGATACTACAAAGCGGCTCCTGCAATCTGCCAGCCAGAAACGTGGCAGCTCAGTTTTTTTCCAGGGTAAAGGGCCGTGGTTTGTGTTTGGGGGCCTGCGGCTGGGAGTGGCCCGCTGGCTCCTGAAAATCCACGCCGTGTAGGATGGCTCCCAGACCCAAGGTGGCACCAGTGCCGAGTCGGGCTGGTTTGATAGAGCCAAGGGGCTCCTGCAATCTGCCAGCAAGAAGCGGGGCGGGTGACTTTTGTTTGCCAGGGAAAAGGGCCGTGGTTTGTGTTCGAGGGCCTGTAGCTGGGAGTGGCCGGCTGGCTCCTGAAATTCCACGATACGCAGGATTGTTCCCAGATGAAAGGAGGCACCAGTGCCAAGTCGGGCTGGTTTGATAGAGGCAAGAGGCTCCTGCAATCTGCCATCCAGAAGCGGGCAGCTGAGTTTTTTTTCAAGGGAAAAGGGCCGTCGTTTTTGTTTGGTGTCCTGTAGTTGGTAGGGGCAGCTGGCTCCTGAAAATCCACGATACACAGGATTGTTCCCAGACCCATGCTGGCTCCAATGCAATGTCGGCCTGATTTGACTGCGTCAAATGTCCCCTGCGTTACTCATTTCAAAGAAATCTTGTGTCCTAATGTTCTCACAGAAGACTGTTAAAATTTGCCTATTTTTCTGGATTTGTTTTATTCTTTTTTCTGTACCTTCTACTTCTCTCCACTCTCTGAGAACTTTGACCATTATGTTAGTTGACCTAATGTAAAATTCTCGAAGTAAAGTAAGAGAAGCCAATAAAGAAAGGCAAATTTGTTAATTGCAGGTGGAAAGAGGGAGGCCAACAAAAGGAAGCAAAAGAACAATAATCATGAAATGCTCCCCTGTCTTCTGTGAAAAGTAGAGGCACAGACAAGAAAGAGCAAGTGCAAAATTCTCACTAGAGAAACGCACTTTATCTGACTAAAGTAATTTCCGGTGCATTTCTTGCGTTTTTCTCATGCCAAACATATTAATCATTGAAGGTGTCCCTTTCCTCTTTCTGGAATACAGCTAGGAAGATGGCTGTGTCATTGCTGACAAGCTGCTATTCTCAGAGGTGTCCAGCTGAAAGTCCTAGATCAATGGATTTCCTCTGTCACTTTGATATGGCATGACTTACAGTTTCAGCAAATGAACTTGCAAGCCTTACAATTCTTTGCCCCTTGAATGGTCAGATAGGCTCCTTGGCAACTGGCATTTGTATGGACACGAAACTATGCAGAATTTGTACCATGAGATGATGGCAAATGAGTCACGCCGGTAGATTAACTAGGAGAGCACAAGAAGAGAGTACACAAGAAGACAGTACAATCTCCTTTTTTCTGAAACACTGTAGAGATCAAATTGAACACAAATCCTCCTGGGCTAGTTCTTGCAAAAGCCTAGGAGTTCTTTTTGTGTTCACACGCCTGGAATATTTAGCTTTGGATCACAGCAGAATGCAGATGACAAAACAAGGCCTTTAAGTCACATCCAGTATGAAGCAGTATGAAAGAAGAAAGCAGCTGAGAGTACCAACCCTGCTAGGTAATCTCAGTATTCCTCTTGACATGAGCAGAAATTTGAAATGAGTCTCTGAAAATGACAAAGGAGGCAGAAGAAAAGGGAGCGATGACTCCTCTTGCATAGTGTTTCCTAACAGGGATCTTCAAAATGGAAAGATTGTATCATCCTTTCAACTGAAGGAAGGTATGAAAACAACAGGAAGGAAATGGCATCACATGCTAGAAAGACTCTGGGCAGTGTACTTCTAGACAGAAAGGCCACTGATGGAAAACCAACTAAACTGGCACCAATGCAGCAGCATTGTACTAAAGCCAGAAATGTCCAGCGCTTCACTCTCTGCCATTCCATTCAGATGCACACAGCAGCTCTGCAACAGTCCTACTGATCATCTCCTTGGCAAACTTGGAGTTGAGGGTCCGTGGTGAAGCAGAGTCCCCAGCAAGATGCAAAGGAGAGCTGCTTTCTTGCAACTTTGCCTTTATCAGTTCCATAGCTTTAAGCCATAACAAACACCATTCAACCAACCACCATACACCAGGCTTTGAACACACGACCGTTCTAGAACTTGTTGATCTACCTCTAATTCAGCTGCCTCACCTTCCCACAGTCCTTTTCTACTTAGCCAATGGAATGGGCCTCAGCCCAAGGCCTTCCTTTTGTAAGCTTCTAGCTAGATGCAGCAGCAAACCACTACTTTCTTCTGTGCCAAGACTTCAGGTAGACCATTTGCATCTGCCCTTCCAGTGAAACCTAACGGGGAGAGAAAAGCCTCTCACAGATGTTCAGTCATTCCATTAGCTACACAGGCCAAATCAAAAGAAAAGCAAGCTATGGGTTTGTGTACTTGCTCCTACACAACACCTGCTGCCCTCTGACAATCAACTAGCAGAAAACCAGCAAAACTGAGACTTGAGGCAAACAACCCTTTGAAGGGAATAATGATGTCAGCAATTATGACAACACATTTCCAGGCTACCGAGATACTTGAAATGTCAGCAAAGGCTGGAGACCAAAGGCTGAACTAATAGGGAAAGGGTAAAAGAATCCCAAGAAAAACATGACCGAAGGTTAAAACAATTCCAAGAAACACATAGGCAACTGACCTGTTGAAGCCTTCAGGAAATCAGTGGCCGCTGATTTACATAGGCCATTCAAGTTAATTGACCCGTGCACCTTCCACCCCTTTTTCACCTTTCGGCACACTAGGGTGAATTGTGAGCATGAAATCACAATTCCTTGGATTCTCTTCTTAACTTGACGAGAGAAATTCAGCAACTGAAGTACCTGTAACTGATGTGATACCCAGGAACACCGAGTTGACACATTTCATTTTGTTCAAACACAGCTAGCAAATCTAAGGGGACAAGGCTGGCTTCTTTTCATGACAATTTTCTTGTTTTACAACCTGGTGAAACTTTTTCATTAGCTTCTCTCTAACAGCAGAAAGTCCAGTTCACTGTCCCGTCCTACTGCTGCAAGTAAACCATTTGCATTGCCAAGACCAAAAACGGAATTGGAAGGTACAGAGACCTCCGGAGCTATCAGCAGATACGGAGCACATTTCGGTAGAAGCCGCCGTCTGCAGTGCACTGTGACCGGCACAATCGCCTTTGCTCGAAGAAGCCGCTTCTTCGCCTCCGGCAGCTGGAGAGTGCGGCTGCTTCGGAAAGGTGAAGAATGAAGCTGCACAACACTAGGATTGTGTGCGCAGCTTGCAAACTGATAGAAAACAGTACCTTACCACACTCCTACCTTTTCCAAACACATGAACATTCGGTTGGAAGGTGTTTTGGACAACTTTGTTTTTCTTCTTGCAAAACACTCTGCAAACCTCTCTGCAACATGTACAACACGATGGGAGATGTTTTCTGTGCAGGCACAGTTTCTCCTTGCCAGACATAGTGGAATAGTTTTTTGCAATGATGTAGACCACAAAAGTCCCGAAAGAAGAAGGTACGGATGTCCCCGGAGCTAAGCGCCGGTCCCGGGCACATTTCGGCAGAAGCCGCCGCTCTGGAGTGCACTGTGACCGGCACAATCGCCTTTGCGCGAAGAAGCCGCTTCTTCGCCTCCGGCAGCTGGAGAGTGCGGCTGCTTCGGAAAGGTGAAGAATGAAGCTGCACAACACTAGGATTGTGTGCGCAGCTTGCAAACGGATAGAAAACAGTACCTTACCACACTCCTACCTTTTCCAAACACATGAACATTCGGTTGGAAGGTGTTTTGGACAACTTTGTTTTTCTTCCTGCAAAACACTCTGCAAACCTCTCTGCAACATGTACAACACGATGGGAGATGTTTTCTGTGCAGGCACAGTTTCTCCTTGCCAGACATAGTGGAATAGTTTTTTCAATGATGTAGACCACAAAAGTCCCGAAAGAAGAAGGTACGGATGTCCCCGGAGCTAAGCGCCGGTCCCGGGCACATTTCGGCAGAAGCCGCCGCACTGGAGTGCACTGTGACCGGCACAATCGCCTTTGCGCGAAGAAGCCGCTTCTTCGCCTCCGGCAGCTGGAGAGTGCGGCTGCTTCGGAAAGGTGAAGAATGAAGCTGCACAACACTAGGATTGTGTGCGCAGCTTGCAAACGGATAGAAAACAGTACCTTACCACACTCCTACCTTTTCCAAACACATGAACATTCGGTTGGAAGGTGTTTTGGACAACTTTGTTTTTCTTCTCGCAAAACACTCTGCAAACCTCTCTGCAACATGTACAACACGATGGGAGATGTTTTCTGTGCAGGCACAGTTTCTCCTTGCCAGACATAGTGGAATAGTTTTTTGCAATGATGTAGACCACAAAAGTCCCGAAAGAAGAAGGTACGGATGTCCCCGGAGCTAAGCGCCGGTCCCGGGCACATTTCGGCAGAAGCCGCCGCTCTGGAGTGCACTGTGACCGGCACAATCGCCTTTGCGCGAAGAAGCCGCTTCTTCGCCTCCGGCAGCTGGAGAGTGCGGCTGCTTCGGAAAGGTGAAGAATGAAGCTGCACAACACTAGGATTTTGTGCGCAGCTTGCAAACGGATAGAAAACAGTACCTTACCACACTCCTACCTTTTCCAAACACATGAACATTCGGTTGGAAGGTGTTTTGGACAACTTTGTTTTTCTTCTTGCGAAACACTCTGCAAACCTCTCTGCAACATGTACAACACGATGGGAGATGTTTTCTGTGCAGGCACAGTTTCTCCTTGCCAGACATAGTGGAATAGTTTTTTGCAATGATGTAGACCACAAAAGTCCCGAAAGAAGAAGGTACGGATGTCCCCGGAGCTAAGCGCCGGTCCCGGGCACATTTCGGCAGAAGCCGCCGCACTGGAGTGCACTGTGACCGGCACAATCGCCTTTGCGCGAAGAAGCCGCTTCTTCGTCTCCGGGAGCCGGAGAGTGCAGCTGCTTCGGAAAGGTGAAGAATGAGGCTGCAGAAAAGGGCTGTGGTTTGTGTTCGGGGCCTGTGGCTGGGAGTGGCCGACTGGCCCCTGAAAATCCACGATACGCAGGATGGTTCCCAGATGAAAGGTGGCACCAGTGCCGAGTCGGGCTGGTTTGATAGAGGCAAGTGGCTCCTGCAATCTGCCAGCCAGAAGCGGGGTGGGTGAGTTTTGTTTCCCAGGGAAAAAGGGCGGTGTTTTGTGTTCGGGGGCCTGTGGCCGGGATTGGCCGGCTGGCTCCTGAAAATCCACGCCGGGCATGATGGTTCCCAGACCCAAGGGGGCACCAGTGCGGAGTCGGGCTGGTTTGATAGCACAAAGTGGCTCCTGCAATCTACCATCCAGAAGCGGGGGAGGTGATTATTTTTTTCCCCGGGTAAAGGGCCGTGGTTTGTGTTTGGGACCTGTGGCTGGGAGTGGCAGGCTGGCTCCTGAAAATCCACGATACGCAGGATAGTTCCCAGATGAAAGGTGGCAACAGTGCCGAGTCGGGCTGGTTTGATAGAGGCAAGTGGCTCCTGCAATCTGCCAGCCAGAAGCGGGGTGGGTGAGTTTTGTTTGCCAGGGAAAACTGCCGTGGTTTGTGTTCGGGGGCCTGTGGCTGGGAGTGGCCGGCTGGCTCCTGAAAATCCACGCCGCGTAGGATGGCTCCCAGACCCAAGGTGGCACCAGTGCCGAGTCGGGCTGGTTTGATAGAGCCAAGTGGCTCCTGCAATCTGCCAGCCAGAAGATGGGCAGGTCAGTTTTTTTACCGGTGAAAAGGGCCGTAGTTTGTGTTCGGGGGCCTGTGTCTGGGAGTGGCCGGCTGGCTCCTGAAATTCCACGATACGCAGGATGGTTCCCAGGTGAAAGGTGGCACCAGTGCCAAGTCGGGCTGGTTTCATAGAGCCAAGTGGCTCCTGAAATCTGCCAGCCAGAAGCGGGGTGGCTGGGTTTTGTTTACCAGGGAAAAGGATCGTGGTTTGTGTTCGGGGGTGTGTGGCTGGGAGTAACCAGCTGGCTCCTGAAACTCCACGCCGCGCAGGATGGTTCCCAGATGAATGGGGGCAGCAGTGCCAAGTCAGGCTGGTTTGATAGAGCCAAGTGGCTCCTGCAATCTGCCAGCCAGAAGCGGGGCGGGTGAGTTTTTTTTGCCAGGGAAAAGGGCTGTGGTTTGTGTTCGGGGCCTGTGGCTGGGAGTGGCCGACTGGCCCCTGAAAATCCACGCCACGCAGGATGGTTCCCAGATGAAAGGTGGCACCAGTGCCGAGTCGGGCTGGTTTGATAGAGCCAAGTGGCTCCTGCAATCTGCCAGCCAGAAGATGGGCAGGTCAGTTTTACTTCCAGGGAAAAGGGCCGTAGTTTGTATTTGGGGGCCTGTGGCTGGGAGTGGCCGGCTGGCTCCTGAAAATCCACGATACGCAGGATGGTTCCCAGATGAAAGGTGGCACCAGTGCCGAGTCGGGCTGGTTTCATAGAGGCAAGTGGCTCCTGCAATCTACCATCCAGAAGCGGGGGAGGTGATTATTTTTTTCCCCGGGTAAAGGGCCGTGGTATGTGTTTGGGGACCTGTGGCTGGGAGTGGCCGGCTGGCTCCTGAAAATCCACGCCGCACAGGATGGTTCCCTGACCCAAGGTGGCACCAGTGGCTAGTCGGACTGGTTCGATACTACAAAGTGGCTCCTGCAATCTGCCAGCCAGAAACGTGGCAGCTCAGTTTTTTTCCAGGGTAAAGGGCCGTGGTTTGTGTTTGGGGGCCTGCGGCTGGGAGTGGCCGGCTGGCTCCTGAAAATCCACGCCGCGTAGGATGGCTCCCAGACCCAAGGTGGCACCAGTGCCGAGTCGGGCTGGTTTGATAGAGCCAAGGGGCTCCTGCAATCTGCCAGCCAGAAGCGGGGCGGGTGACTTTTGTTTGCCAGGGAAAAGGGCCGTGGTTTGTGTTCGAGGGCCTGTAGCTGGGAGTGGCCGGCTGGCTCCTGAAATTCCACGATACGCAGGATGGTTCCCAGATGAAAGGAGGCACCAGTGCCAAGTCGGGCTGGTTTGATAGAGGCAAGAGGCTCCTGCAATCTGCCATCCAGAAGCGGGGCAGCTGAGTTTTTTTTTAAGGGAAAAGGGCCGTCGTTTTTGTTTGGTGTCCTGTAGTTGGTAGGGGCAGCTGGCTCCTGAAAATCCACGATACACAGGATTGTTCCCAGACCCATGCTGGCTCCAATGCAATGTCGGCCTGATTTGACTGCGTCAAATGTCCCCTGCGTTACTCATTTCAAAGAAATCTTGTGTCCTAATGTTCTCACAGAAGACTGTTAAAATTTGCCTATTTTTCTGGATTTGTTTTATTCTTTTTTCTGTACCTTCTACTTCTCTCCACTCTCTGAGAACTTTGACCATTATGTTAGTTGACCTAATGTAAAATTCTCGAAGTAAAGTAAGAGAAGCCAATAAAGAAAGGCAAATTTGTTAATTGCAGGTGGAAAGAGGGAGGCCAACAAAAGGAAGCAAAAGAACAATAATCATGAAATGCTCCCCTGTCCTCTGTGAAAAGTAGAGGCACAGACAAGAAAGAGCAAGTGCAAAATTCTCACTAGAGAAACGCACTTTATCTGACTAAAGTAATTTCCGGTGCATTTCTTGCGTTTTTCTCATGCCAAACATATTAATCATTGAAGGTGTCCCTTTCCTCTTTCTGGAATACAGCTAGGAAGATGGCTGTGTCATTGCTGACAAGCTGCTATTCTCAGAGGTGTCCAGCTGAAAGTCCTAGATCAATGGATTTCCTCTGTCACTTTGATATGGCATGACTTACAGTTTCAGCAAATGAACTTGCAAGCCTTACAATTCTTTGCCCCTTGAATGGTCAGATAGGCTCCTTGGCAACTGGCATTTGTATGGACACGAAACTATGCAGAATTTGTACCATGAGATGATGGCAAATGAGTCACGCCGGTAGATTAACTAGGAGAGCACAAGAAGAGAGTACACAAGAAGACAGTACAATCTCCTTTTTTCTGAAACACTGTAGAGATCAAATTGAACACAAATCCTCCTGGGCTAGTTCTTGCAAAAGCCTAGGAGTTCTTTTTGTGTTCACACGCCTGGAATATTTAGCTTTGGATCACAGCAGAATGCAGATGACAAAACAAGGCCTTTAAGTCACATCCAGTATGAAGCAGTATGAAAGAAGAAAGCAGCTGAGAGTACCAACCCTGCTAGGTAATCTCAGTATTCCTCTTGACATGAGCAGAAATTTGAAATGAGTCTCTGAAAATGACAAAGGAGGCAGAAGAAAAGGGAGCGATGACTCCTCTTGCATAGTGTTTCCTAACAGGGATCTTCAAAATGGAAAGATTGTATCATCCTTTCAACTGAAGGAAGGTATGAAAACAACAGGAAGGAAATGGCATCACATGCTAGAAAGACTCTGGGCAGTGTACTTCTAGACAGAAAGGCCACTGATGGAAAACCAACTAAAACTGGCACCAATGCAGCAGCATTGTACTAAAGCCAGAAATGTCCAGCGCTTCACTCTCTGCCATTCCATTCAGATGCACACAGCAGCTCTGCAACAGTCCTACTGATCATCTCCTTGGCAAACTTGGAGTTGAGGGTCCGTGGTGAAGCAGAGTCCCCAGCAAGATGCAAAGGAGAGCTGCTTTCTTGCAACTTTGCCTTTATCAGTTCCATAGCTTTAAGCCATAACAAACACCATTCAACCAACCACCATACACCAGGCTTTGAACACACGACCGTTCTAGAACTTGTTGATCTACCTCTAATTCAGCTGCCTCACCTTCCCACAGTCCTTTTCTACTTAGCCAATGGAATGGGCCTCAGCCCAAGGCCTTCCTTTTGTAAGCTTCTAGCTAGATGCAGCAGCAAACCACTACTTTCTTCTGTGCCAAGACTTCAGGTAGACCATTTGCATCTGCCCTTCCAGTGAAACCTAACGGGGAGAGAAAAGCCTCTCACAGATGTTCAGTCATTCCATTAGCTACACAGGCCAAATCAAAAGAAAAGCAAGCTATGGGTTTGTGTACTTGCTCCTACACAACACCTGCTACCCTCTGACAATCAACTAGCAGAAAACCAGCAAAACTGAGACTTGAGGCAAACAACCCTTTGAAGGGAATAATGATGTCAGCAATTATGACAACACATTTCCAGGCTACCGAGATACTTGAAATGTCAGCAAAGGCTGGAGACCAAAGGCTGAACTAATAGGGAAAGGGTAAAAGAATCCCAAGAAAAACATGACCGAAGGTTAAAACAATTCCAAGAAACACATAGGCAACTGACCTGTTGAAGCCTTCAGGAAATCAGTGGCCGCTGATTTACATAGGCCATTCAAGTTAATTGACCCGTGCACCTTCCACCCCTTTTTCACCTTTCGGCACACTAGGGTGAATTGTGAGCATGAAATCACAATTCCTTGGATTCTCTTCTTAACTTGACGAGAGAAATTCAGCAACTGAAGTACCTGTAACTGATGTGATACCCAGGAACACCGAGTTGACACATTTCATTTTGTTCAAACACAGCTAGCAAATCTAAGGGGACAAGGCTGGCTTCTTTTCATGACAATTTTCTTGTTTTACAACCTGGTGAAACTTTTTCATTAGCTTCTCTCTAACAGCAGAAAGTCCAGTTCACTGTCCCGTCCTACTGCTGCAAGTAAACCATTTGCATTGCCAAGACCAAAAACGGAATTGGAAGGTACAGAGACCTCCGGAGCTATCAGCAGATACGGAGCACATTTCGGTAGAAGCCGCCGTCTGCAGTGCACTGTGACCGGCACAATCGCCTTTGCTCGAAGAAGCCGCTTCTTCGCCTCCGGCAGCTGGAGAGTGCGGCTGCTTCGGAAAGGTGAAGAATGAAGCTGCACAACACTAGGATTGTGTGCGCAGCTTGCAAACTGATAGAAAACAGTACCTTACCACACTCCTACCTTTTCCAAACACATGAACATTCGGTTGGAAGGTGTTTTGGACAACTTTGTTTTTCTTCCTGCAAAACACTCTGCAAACCTCTCTGCAACATGTACAACACGATGGGAGATGTTTTCTGTGCAGGCACAGTTTCTCCTTGCCAGACATAGTGGAATAGTTTTTTGCAATGATGTAGACCACAAAAGTCCCGAAAGAAGAAGGTACGGATGTCCCCGGAGCTAAGCGCCGGTCCCGGGCACATTTCGGCAGAAGCCGCCGCTCTGGAGTGCACTGTGACCGGCACAATCGCCTTTGCGCGAAGAAGCCGCTTCTTCGTCTCCGGGAGCCGGAGAGTGCAGCTGCTTCGGAAAGGTGAAGAATGAGGCTGCACAACACTAGGATTGTGTGCGCAGCTTGCAAACTGATAGAAAAGAGTACCTTACCACACTCCTACCTTTTCCAAACACATGAACATTCGGTTGGAAGGTGTTTTGGACAACTTTGTTTTTCTTCCTGCAAAACACTCTGCAAACCTCTCTGCAACATGTACAACATGATGGGAGATGTTTTCTGTGCAGGCACAGTTTCTCCTTGCCAGACATAGTGGAATAGTTTTTTGCAATGATGTAGACCACAAAAGTCCCGAAAGAAGAAGGTACGGATGTCCCCGGAGCTAAGCGCCGGTCCCGGGCACATTTCGGCAGAAGCCGCCGCTCTGGAGTGCACTGTGACCGGCACAATCGCCTTTGCGCGAAGAAGCCGCTTCTTCGTCTCCGGGAGCCGGAGAGTGCAGCTGCTTCGGAACGGTGAAGAATGAGGCTGCAGAAAAGGGCTGTGGTTTGTGTTCGGGGCCTGTGGCTGGGAGTGGCCGACTGGCCCCTGAAAATCCACGATACGCAGGATGGTTCCCAGATGAAACGTGGCACCAGTGCCGAGTCGGGCTGGTTTGATAGAGGTAAGTGGCTCCTGCAATCTGCCAGCCAGAAGCGGGGTGGGTGAGTTTTGTTTCCCAGGGAAAAAGGGCGGTGTTTTGTGTTCGGGGGCCTGTGGCTGGGATTGGTCGGCTGGCTCCTGAAAATCCACGCCGGGCATGATGGTTCCCAGACCCAAGGGGGCACCAGTGCGGAGTCGGGCTGGTTTGATAGCACAAAGTGGCTCCTGCAATCTACCATCCAGAAGCGGGGGAGGTGATTATTTTTTTCCCCGGGTAAAGGGCCGTGGTTTGTGTTTGGGGACCTGTGGCTGGGAGTGGCAGGCTGGCTCCTGAAAATCCACGATACGCAGGATAGTTCCCAGATGAAAGGTGGCAACAGTGCCGAGTCAGGCTGGTTTGATAGAGGCAAGTGGCTCCTGCAATCTGCCAGCCAGAAGCGGGGTGGGTGAGTTTTGTTTGCCAGGGAAAACTGCCGTGGTTTGTGTTCGGGGGCCGGTGGCTGGGAGTGGCCGGCTGGCTCCTGAAAATCCACGCCGCGTAGGATGGCTCCCAGACGCAAGGTGGCACCAGTGCCGAGTCGGGCTGGTTTGATAGAGCCAAGTGGCTCCTGCAATCTGCCAGCCAGAAGATGGGCAGGTCAGTTTTTTTACCGGTGAAAAGGGCCGTAGTTTGTTTTCGGGGGCCTGTGTCTGGGAGTGGCCGGCTGGCTCCTGAAATTCCACGATACACAGGATGGTTCCCAGGTGAAAGGTGGCACCAGTGCCAAGTCGGGCTGGTTTCATAGAGCAAAGTGGCTCCTGAAATCTGCCAGCCAGAAGCGGGGTGGCTGGGTTTTGTTTGCCAGGGAAAAGGGTCGTGGTTTGTGTTCGGGGGTGTGTGGCTGGGAGTGACCGGCTGGCTCCTGAAACTCCACGCCGCGCAGGATGGTTCCCAGACGAATGGGGGCACCAGTGCCAAGTCAGGCTGGTTTGATAGAGCCAAGTGGCTCCTGCAATCTGCCAGCCAGAAGCGGGGCGGGTGAGTTTTGTTTCCCAGGGAAAAGGGCTGTGGTTTGTGTTCGGGGCCTGTGGCTGGGAGTGGCCGACTGGCCCCTGAAAATCCACGCCACGCAGGATGGTTCCCAGATGAAAGGTGGCACCAGTGCCGAGTCGGGCTGGTTTGATAGAGGCAAGTGGCTCCTGCAATCTGCCAGCCAGAAGATGGGCAGGTCAGTTTTACTTCCAGGGAAAAGGGCCGTAGTTTGTATTTGGGGGCCTGTGGCTGGGAGTGGCCGGCTGGCTCCTGAAAATCCACGATACGCAGGATGGTTCCCAGATGAAAGGTGGCACCAGTGCCGAGTCGGGCTGGTTTCATAGAGGCAAGTGGCTCCTGCAATCTGCCAGCCAGAAGCGGGGTGGGTGAGTTTTGTTTCCCAGGGAAAAAGGGCGGTGTTTTGTGTTCGGGGGCCTGTGGCCGGGAGTGGCCGGCTGGCTCCTGAAAATCCACGCCGGGCATGATGGTTCCCAGACCCAAGGGAGCACCAGTGCCGAGTCGGGCTGGTTTGATAGAGGCAAGTGGCTCCTGCAATCTACCATCCAGAAGCGGGGGAGGTGATTATTTTTTTCCCCGGGTAAAGGGCCGTGGTATGTGTTTGGGGGCCTGTGGCTGGGAGTGGCCGGCTGGCTCCTGAAAATCCACGCCGCACAGGATGGTTCCCTGACCCAAGGTGGCACCAGTGGCTAGTCGGACTGGTTCGATACTACAAAGTGGCTCCTGCAATCTGCCAGCCAGAAACGTGGCAGCTCAGTTTTTTTCCAGGGTAAAGGGCCGTGGTTTGTGTTTGGGGGCCTGCGGCTGGGAGTGGCCGGCTGGCTCCTGAAAATCCACGCCGTGTAGGATGGCTCCCAGACCCAAGGTGGCACCAGTGCCGAGTCGGGCTGGTTTGATAGAGCCAAGGGGCTCCTGCAATCTGCCAGCCAGAAGCGGGGCGGGTGAGTTTTGTTTGCCAGGGAAAAGGGCCGTGGTTTGTGTTCGAGGGCCTGTAGCTGGGAGTGGCCGGCTGGCTCCTGAAATTCCACGATACGCAGGATGGTTCCCAGATGAAAGGAGGCACCAGTGCCAAGTCGGGCTGGTTTGATAGAGGCAAGTGGCTCCTGCAATCTGCCATCCAGAAGCGGGGCAGCTGAGTTTTTTTTCAAGGGAAAAGGGCCGTCGTTTGTGTTTGGTGTCCTGTAGTTGGTAGGGGCAGCTGGCTCCTGAAAATCCACGATACACAGGATTGTTCCCAGACCCATGCTGGCTCCAATGCAATGTCAGCCTGATTTGACTGCGTCAAATGTCCCCTGCGTTACTCATTTCAAAGAAATCTTGTGTCCTAATGTTCTCACAGAAGACTGTTAAAATTTGCCTATTTTTCTGGATTTGTTTTATTCTTTTTTCTGTACCTTCTACTTCTCTCCACTCTCTGAGAACTTTGACCATTATGTTAGTTGACCTAATGTAAAATTCTCGAAGTAAAGTAAGAGAAGCCAATAAAGAAAGGCAAATTTGTTAATTGCAGGTGGAAAGAGGGAGGCCAACAAAAGGAAGCAAAAGAACAATAATCATGAAATGCTCCCCTGTCCTC
This sequence comes from Zonotrichia leucophrys gambelii, assembly GCF_028769735.1. Classification (NCBI taxonomy): domain Eukaryota; kingdom Metazoa; phylum Chordata; class Aves; order Passeriformes; family Passerellidae; genus Zonotrichia; species Zonotrichia leucophrys. The sequence goes on from NW_026992993.1 coordinate 20,214, forward strand.
TGTGAAAAGTAGAGGCACAGACAAGAAAGAGCAAGTGCAAAATTCTCACTAGAGAAACGCACTTTATCTGACTAAAGTAATTTCCGGTGCATTTCTTGCGTTTTTCTCATGCCAAACATATTAATCATTGAAGGTGTCCCTTTCCTCTTTCTGGAATACAGCTAGGAAGATGGCTGTGTCATTGCTGACAAGCTGCTATTCTCAGAGGTGTCCAGCTGAAAGTCCTAGATCAATGGATTTCCTCTGTCACTTTGATATGGCATGACTTACAGTTTCAGCAAATGAACTTGCAAGCCTTACAATTCTTTGCCCCTTGAATGGTCAGATAGGCTCCTTGGCAACTGGCATTTGTATGGACACGAAACTATGCAGAATTTGTACCATGAGATGATGGCAAATGAGTCACGCCGGTAGATTAACTAGGAGAGCACAAGAAGAGAGTACACAAGAAGACAGTACAATCTCCTTTTTTCTGAAACACTGTAGAGATCAAATTGAACACAAATCCTCCTGGGCTAGTTCTTGCAAAAGCCTAGGAGTTCTTTTTGTGTTCACACGCCTGGAATATTTAGCTTTGGATCACAGCAGAATGCAGATGACAAAACAAGGCCTTTAAGTCACATCCAGTATGAAGCAGTATGAAAGAAGAAAGCAGCTGAGAGTACCAACCCTGCTAGGTAATCTCAGTATTCCTCTTGACATGAGTAGAAATTTGAAATGAGTCTCTGAAAATGACAAAGGAGGCAGAAGAAAAGGGAGCGATGACTCCTCTTGCATAGTGTTTCCTAACAGGGATCTTCAAAATGGAAAGATTGTATCATCCTTTCAACTGAAGGAAGGTATGAAAACAACAGGAAGGAAATGGCATCACATGCTAGAAAGACTCTGGGCAGTGTACTTCTAGACAGAAAGGCCACTGATGGAAAACCAACTAAACTGGCACCAATGCAGCAGCATTGTACTAAAGCCAGAAATGTCCAGCGCTTCACTCTCTGCCATTCCATTCAGATGCACACAGCAGCTCTGCAACAGTCCTACTGATCATCTCCTTGGCAAACTTGGAGTTGAGGGTCCGTGGTGAAGCAGAGTCCCCAGCAAGATGCAAAGGAGAGCTGCTTTCTTGCAACTTTGCCTTTATCAGTTCCATAGCTTTAAGCCATAACAAACACCATTCAACCAACCACCATACACCAGGCTTTGAACACACGACCGTTCTAGAACTTGTTGATCTACCTCTAATTCAGCTGCCTCACCTTCCCACAGTCCTTTTCTACTTAGCCAATGGAATGGGCCTCAGCCCAAGGCCTTCCTTTTGTAAGCTTCTAGCTAGATGCAGCAGCAAACCACTACTTTCTTCTGTGCCAAGACTTCAGGTAGACCATTTGCATCTGCCCTTCCAGTGAAACCTAACGGGAGAGAAAAGCCTCTCACAGATGTTCAGTCATTCCATTAGCTACACAGGCCAAATCAAAAGAAAAGCAAGCTATGGGTTTGTGTACTTGCTCCTACACAACACCTGCTGCCCTCTGACAATCAACTAGCAGAAAACCAGCAAAACTGAGACTTGAGGCAAACAACCCTTTGAAGGGAATAATGATGTCAGCAATTATGACAACACATTTCCAGGCTACCGAGATACTTGAAATGTCAGCAAAGGCTGGAGACCAAAGGCTGAACTAATAGGGAAAGGGTAAAAGAATCCCAAGAAAAACATGACCGAAGGTTAAAACAATTCCAAGAAACACATAGGCAACTGACCTGTTGAAGCCTTCAGGAAATCAGTGGCCGCTGATTTACATAGGCCATTCAAGTTAATTGACCCGTGCACCTTCCACCCCTTTTTCACCTTTCGGCACACTAGGGTGAATTGTGAGCATGAAATCACAATTCCTTGGATTCTCTTCTTAACTTGACGAGAGAAATTCAGCAACTGAAGTACCTGTAACTGATGTGATACCCAGGAACACCGAGTTGACACATTTCATTTTGTTCAAACACAGCTAGCAAATCTAAGGGGACAAGGCTGGCTTCTTTTCATGACAATTTTCTTGTTTTACAACCTGGTGAAACTTTTTCATTAGCTTCTCTCTAACAGCAAAAAGTCCAGTTCACTGTCCCGTCCTACTGCTGCAAGTAAACCATTTGCATTGCCAAGACCAAAAACGGAATTGGAAGGTACAGAGACCTCCGGAGCTATCAGCAGATACGGAGCACATTTCGGTAGAAGCCGCCGTCTGCAGTGCACTGTGACCGGCACAATCGCCTTTGCGCGAAGAAGCCGCTTCTTCGCCTCCGGCAGCTGGAGAGTGCGGCTGCTTCGGAAAGGTGAAGAATGAAGCTGCACAACACTAGGATTGTGTGCGCAGCTTGCAAACGGATAGAAAAGAGTACCTTACCACACTCCTACCTTTTCCAAACACATGAACATTCGGTTGGAAGGTGTTTTGGACAACTTTGTTTTTCTTCTTGCAAAACACTCTGCAAACCTCTCTGCAACATGTAAAACACGATGGGAGATGTTTTCTGTGCAGGCACAGTTTCTCCTTGCCAGACATAGTGGAATAGTTTTTTGCAATGATGTAGACCACAAAAGTCCCGAAAGAAGAAGGTACGGATGTCCCCGGAGCTAAGCGCCGGTCCCGGGCACATTTCGGCAGAAGCCGCCGCTCTGGAGTGCACTGTGACCGGCACAATCGCC
>NW_026992994.1:0-22874 GCF_028769735.1 Zonotrichia leucophrys gambelii
TGCTCACTGACAGTGCGGTCTGCAAGGGTTTACCCCACTTTGGCTCTGAGATTTGCTTTCCATCCTGCAAAGCCAGAGATACAGCCACTCGTGGTGGGGATGTCCTGCAGAGCGCACAGAGCAGCCACAGCCTGCTCTGCACTGCACATCTGGCCGGGCTGGCCAGCTCTGTGGGGAGGAGACTTCTCCCCAGGCCTGTCCGGTTTTCGGCTGTTTGGGGGGCCTGGAAGGGCCCGGAGTGGCCTTGGGGCCGCCCGCGTATCAAAGGACGAGAAGAGGCTTCAGTTCTTCTTTTGGTCTCTGTGTTTATTAATTGTTTATCTAAAAGATTTTCTTTCAGCCCGACAGAGGTCTGCTCAGCAGCCAGCCATGAGCACACTGTCCTGCCCTCCGGACAGTCACCTATCTTTATACCCACAGTTACTTGTACAATATTTATCATTTTTCCCCAATCCTTTTTATTCTTATTGTCCGGTGCACTTTCAGTAATGACCAATCCCAAAGTGCCACCATCACCACAGAAGATGGAGGAGGAGAAGAAGAAGAAGAAGGACAGGACACGCCCCAATTCCTCCATCTTACTTCTCTAAACCCCCCTGTACAGCAATCTTAAACCCTGTGTTTCACTCTCTAATTAACTAATCCCTTCACCATTCACCCTGGTGAAATCCTCCTATCCTCATACAGGTGTCGTCTCCCGTGTAGGATCAAAGTCCAGCCACCAGACACTTCTGGCAACATTGCAGGACTCCCGAGCCCCCCAAGGGTGGTCTCGGTGACTCGGCACCTCAGTCCTGAGGTGCTGAGATCCCACATCTCCCCCTTCTGTTTGTACCAAGAAAACCTCTTTTATCACCCGATTCATGGCGCGTTTTAGACATACAAAGATGCATGGGACGACAATTATGAGGACTAGGAGAACTATCAAAACATAAAACCCTACCCTTAAAGCTTCTCTCCAAATGGGAGAGATGTCAAAGAAATCTACCAGCTGATCGATCCTTTGTTAGTTTTCTCTGTAATAGGTAAATTCACCCCATTGCTATTGCAATGAATGAAAAAATGATGCATATAAGCATCATGAAACTCATGACCTCACTTTTGTGCAAAACCATTGTTATGTTTTTCATTCAAGACCCCAAAGGGAAAACCCCCCAGAGTCTTTCGTTCCTCTTATTTCTCTTCTGAGTCGTCCTTTGCAGTCTGAGTCCCGACTTTTGTCTGAGTATTCGTCTCTTCTTATATATTGTTGAGAAAAATCGCTGCATTGTTGCAGACTCGTTACGAGATGACACTGTGGCTCCGCCGAACTGATCCAGCATGTCATGCACTTCGGTCATTCCCCCACGAGGTGGCGCTGTCACCGGGCTCCGTGGCTGGGATGACGGCATGAACACAACTGCCTCCCGTTCAGCTGATTGTCGCTGTTTGCAAACTTGCTTGAGACCGGGGCTACCTGGCTTTTGATTCAACTGACAATAGGGTTAGAATACACACGCGCCTCCCCTGGAGGGAAGAGGCTTGGACTCCGAGGGTTTTAACCAAAGGCACCAAGTCTGGAGAGGGCGTGGCTTTCCGGGATGTGGACACCCGAGCATGGCCCCTCCTCGCCCGAGACGTCACAGGGGGTCTGGCCCGCCCCCGCCCGCGCTCTACTCTCTGCGCATGCGTGCTCTCCGAGCTGCTCCCTGTCTCTCCCGAGGTAATTTCTCTCTCCACCTTGTTCCACCTCCGAGGTTTCCCCCCCTCGGTCTGCCCCTGACTCTGTCTCCTCCTCCTCCGACGCTGTGTCCGCTCCTCCCCTCGCCAGTGTGTGCAGCTCCCCTCCCACCGGCACCCGCGCCCGCTCCGCGATTCGGGCCGATCTGCGCACCGGGTCCAACGTCACAACCGCGCGCCTCCTGCGTCTCCCCATGGCAGCCTTCTGGGGCTGCGCAAATTCCCCGATTTCGCTGCCTGTTGCGGACGCCCCGGCGCTGGTTTGTGGTTCCCCCCCGGGTTTTCGCGAATTTCGCCCACCGCGCGCTTTTCCGTATCCCTGCCGGCCCCGGGGGCGGCTGCCCCCAGCCCTGAGCTGAGGAAAGCCGCACGAAAACACGTGTCTCTTGCTATCTCTTCATCCGCGCTCTCCGCCTGCCCCGCCGCAGCCTGGCCGCGCCGCGAGAAAGCGCCCCCCCGATCCCTTCTCTCTCCCCTGCTCCCCCCCTTCTGCTCCTGAGTCCTCCATGCTCTCTGGAGTTTCAGGACGCTTTAGGAGTTTTCTGGGGTTTCTGGGTTTTGGGACCGAGTGTTTTAATAATATTCCTTGCTCTCTTTCTCCAAGAGCATTTTCCTCCTGGCTTCTTAAGGCCAGAGCTAATTTTTTCGTGGAGCCTCTCTCTTCCCCTCTTTCTGAGGGTCCCGCAGCTTTCTGCTGCATCTGCTGCTTCTCCTGGCATTTAGTTTGCATAGATATGCCTTCTAACATTATTCTTGCTGGGGACAACAGCTTTAACGCTGTCTCGTCCTTTTTAGTTGCTAAGAAATGTAAATGTCTGTTTATCTCCTGCCAAAACCCCACTTCGAACAGCAGGCACGTTTCTGCCAGTGGGTAGTTTAGCCTTGCCCATAGCAATAATTGTTTTAATTCTTTCTTTGGAATTCCTTCTGTATATGCTTGTGTCACGCCTTGTAAGGCAGACAAAATTTCCCGTTGTTCCTGGGAAAGTGTACCCCCCATGTTCTTATTTCTGGACCTTCTTACCAAATCTATCGTCAGGGCAGTCCGGAGGTCTCAGTCTCTGTCCAGCAGATCATGAGAGGTGGTCCCAGAGGCGCCTTTCTGGGTCCGGTCCGGGCTGTTCTGCTACGAATTGTCTTCGGCAGAAGCTGAGAGATGGAATTCTCAGTGACTGCTGTTTTTTGCAGACTTTCCTGGCCGTTTTTCTTTCTCCTTTTCTCTTTTTTTTTTTTTTTTTTCTTCAGGCTTCTCTCCTCAGGAGTTATCAGTGCTCTCCTGGGACCTCGTCTAAGATCGGAGCTGCCCCCTTCGCTCTTCTGCTCTTCAGGGCTTTGAGGCTGCTCCCCCCCGCAAAAGGTTTTGTGGGGGTTCGAGCTCACCCAGTGGAAGCCAGTTGTCCGGTTTTCGGCTGTTTGGAGGGCCTGGAAAGGCCCGAGGTGGCCTTGGGGCAGCCCGCGTATCAAAGGAGGAGAAGAGGCTTCAGTTCTTCTTTTGGTCTCTGTGTTTATTAATTGTTTATCTAAAAGATTTTCTTTCGGCCCGACAGAGGTCTGCTCAGCAGTCAGCCATGAGCACACTGTCTCGCCCTCCGGCCAGTCACCTATCTTTATACCCACAGTTACGTGTACAATATTTATCATTTTTCCCCAATACCTTTTACCCTTATTGCCCGGTGCACTTTTAGTAATGACCAATCCCAAAGTGCCACCATCACCACAGAAGATGGAGGAGAAGAAGAAGAAGAAGAAGAAGAAGGACAGGACACGCCCCAATTCCTCCATCTTACTTCTCTAAACCCCCCTGTACAGAAATCCTAAACCCTGTGTTTCACCCTCTAATTAACTAATCCCTTCATCATTCACCCCGGTGAAATCCTCCTATCCTCATACAGGTGTCGGCTCCTGTGTAGGGTCAAAGTCCAGCCACCAGACACTTCTGGCAACATTCCAGGACTCCCGAGCCCCCCAAGGGTGGTCTCGGTGACTTGGCACCTCAGTCCTGAGGTGCTGAGATCCCACAGACACCAGCTCAGGCCTGCAGCCACAGCCCATTGCCATGGCAACCATTGGCAGCCCCATCCCCAGGCACATGGGATCCCAGAACCACAGAATTGGCTGAGCTGGGAGGGACCCATCAGGATCCTCCAGTCCAACTGCTGGCCCTGCACAGGACACCCCAACAATGCCAGCCTGGGCCTGGCAGCACTGTCCAAACGCTGCTGCAGCTCAGAGAGCCCTGGAGTTGGGACCCTTCCCTGGGGAGCCTGGGCAGGGCCCCAGCAGCCTCTGGGCAAAAACCTTTTCCTGACATCCAACCTGAGCCTGCCCGACTCAGCTGCAGCCGTTCCCTCCACTCCTGTCCCTGGGCACCAGAGGGAAGAGGTTCCCACAGCCCCAGCCAGGGACCTGCTCCCAAGGCTGTTGCCATGGCCACCGGGGCTGGGACCAGCTGGGATGCTCCGTTTCCACGGGGCCAAGGCTCACGAATGGGATTCCCCAATTTTCTGCTCTTGCAAAAACCGTGCTGTCCTCGCTGCCCTCTCACCTCCCATTGAAAGCACAAAGGCAAAGGTCCAGTCTGGGATAAGAACAATTTATTATGAACAGGAACAAGATAAGGGACAAACAGAACTGAAACAATATTGATAACAGAAGGGATAAATGAAAAAGTTTACTGGGAAAACTAAAACACAACTCTCTGGGTCTTCCTGGCCACAATTTCCCCTATCTGGAAAGGACACAGTTCTTCTAAGTGAGAGAGAGAGAGAGTGTGTCCCTTTTCTGCTCCTGGAAATTCTCTGAGGTGGGAGAGAATGTAATGACACAGCCATGGCAAGACCCTCATGTTTTTCAGTGCCACATCATGACACTGGTATGGGCAGGAAAAGGGACAGGTGTATTCCCAGCATAGACCACAGAGAAACTGGATCACCAGGGATCTTCCCATTGTGGGCCCTCTAATGCGGGATGAAGCTGGAGTGGTGCATGAAGCTGTTCCTGCATTTGTGGCATTTGCATGGCTTCCCTTACCGGTGCCTCTGTTGGTGTCTGGTCAAGTGAGAGCTGCTGGTGAAGCTTTTCCCACACTGGGGACACTCATAGGGCCTCTCCCCAGTGTGGATGCGCTGGTGGATGATGAGGGTGGAGTTGTGCTTGAATCCTTTCCCGCAGTCGGGGCAGCTGAAGGGCCGCGCCTTGGTGTGAATCCGCTGGTGCTGGAGGAGACTGGAGCTGGTCTGAAACCTCTTCCCACACTGGGGACACTCGTAGGGCCTCTCTCCAGTGTGGATGCGTTGGTGGGTCAAAAGGGCGGATCTGTAGCTGCAGTCCTTCCCACACTCCCCACACTTGTAGGGCCATTTCCCGGTGTGGATCATCTGGTGGCTGATCAGGTGGTGTCTCTGCTGGAAGCTCTTCCCACACTGCAAGCACTTGTGGGGTTTCTCCCCATTATGAAGCTGCTCATGGACCACCAGCTCTGAACTCTGGCTGAAGCTCTGCCCACCTTCCTGGCTAAGGGAGGGTCTTTCCTCCTCAGAGCACACTGGGCTGGGTTTGGAGCGCCTCTTCCTGTGGAATCTCTGGGGATTTTCATCCCTGTTGGATTCCTGTGCCCTGGACTCACTCATAATGGCCTCTTCCACGAGGTTCTGCTGTGGGGATTTGTCCTCCCTGGTTCCAATCCTCAGCTTCTTGTTTGGGGGAGGAAAGACAAGGAGAGGATGGGATTTGCCTTCGTACCACATGAAAGGGGAAGGAGATCCCCCCAGTGCATCCCCAGCAGGACGGGGTTGGCAGCAGGGATGTCCTGCAGCCGGGGGCTTTACTGGGCTGGGAGATAGAGCAGGAGAGAGGGGGAAAGGGGCACTGACTTCCTCCTCACCTGCCTGGGTGTCCCAGGGAACCTTTCTGTTCCTCAAAGCCTCCTTTTCCATCTGGCAAAGGTTTGGGACTGGGAAATTCTCTTTTGGGAGGAAAACAAGGAATGAGTACATTGAGTTTTTTTGTACTGGTTTGAAGGCAAACCTGGGGAGGGTCTAAATCAGAATTACAATTTAAAAGAAAATGAAGATCAAGGCAACGATATAGAAAAACTGCCTTAAACTGACAGAGTCAGGATATACCCTGACACCCTGTTGGTCAGGGTGGTGGCAGCCGTCCTATTCAATGGTGGCTGCAGTCCTGTTGGAGTGAAGAACGTGATTCTGTCAAAGCAGTGATTCTGTAGAAGGGTCTGGTCTTCCTCTGAAGGTCCAGTGGTGGTTATGGAGCTCTTGTCCTCTGGGAATCCAGTAGGCAAGCTGCTCCTGGTGTAGCAAAGTGTCAGCTTATAACCAGGTAGGAATGCTTGGATCCTCGCCCTGGGCGGAGCATCCCACAATAGGGTGATGGAATTTTATCAGTCCTGCAGAGACACTCAATGGCCCATTCACAGAAGATATCTCCCCTGGAGGGCGTTATCAGGGCTGAGTCATGGAAGAGATAAAGAACACTGCCCCACCTGTTTATAACAGTTGCTGAAGGTGGTGATTGAAAACATGCATTTGGTTACATCTTGCACTGCAACCTGAAACAGTGGGATAATCCCTGCTCAGGGGGTGAACACCACCCCCCTTACCAAACTGGCTCAGCTGTAAAACCCCACCCCGAAAAGGCCACACACAAAGAGGGGACAATGTCACACTTGCCCTGCTCCAGGGGAGGTCTCTGTCCCTTGTCACTCCCTTGCTCTCTCATCTTTTCTCTTTCTTTCCATCTCTCTCTCTACCTCACGTTTGCTGTACAATAAAATCCGCCTTGGATTTGGTCTCATTAGCACCTTAATTAGGGCAGAGGCATCTCTCTAACAATTTTCTTGACCATATTGCCATATTGTTTCGGCACAGTGAGTTCAGGGCACTGTTCTCTGACCCCAAGTGCCTTTGACAACAGCATGGTTCCCTCCACTGAGGAGGTTGTGGTTCTTTCTGGAAGAACTCTTGCAAACTTTGACACAGTCCCTCCTTCCTCCTGGGGACCTTATGGAGCTTATAAAATCTTTATTTCTTTATGGGAGAAATGATGGAAATGATGAGGAAAATGGCTTTTATGGGTGGCCAGTGTAAAGAAAATAATTTGCTGTCTTTCCTTAAAGAGTTGTTAAAATCACAGGAGGAAACAGAGCAAATGTTACCAGTGAGACTGACAAGGTTCATTTACCCCATGGTGAGGAACACAAGGCGGCTGAAAGTCCCACAAGATGCCCAGCTCAGGTAGCTAAATTCCCAAATAACTCTAGAATTCCCAGGCTTGGGCGCTTTAGCAAATGTGAGAATCATAATTCTCTTTGTCCCTGTCACCTTTGTGACAGCTACACAGAGCTCTCGCTTCCTTTTCATGATCTGTATTGGGCCGAATTTCCACTTTTCTTTTATTGGAACCTGCCAGCAGCTGAGCTGGAGCTGTGCAGAAACCAATGAATCTTGGTATTGCCACATCTCTGCTTGAATTGTCCATTTATTCATGTTGGGATTTGTTTGTGTTTTCATCACATTTGACTTGTGGGAAATCAAATATTCATCAGTGCATTTTATGCAAAGTTTGATTTCTACCAAGTTTATTTTGTCCAGTGTCCAGGAGATGCTGAAGGGGTCTCTGTGCCTCTCGCCCTGAGGGATGCTTGGGTGGGGCTTGGAAGGGTTGTTCCTGTCACCCAAGGCCATTCCCTAGGGGATTGTCCCTGTCGCTGTCACCCCAGGCCATTCCCCAGGGGGTCTCCATCATTCTTACCCAGGGAATGCCTGGGGGGTTCTCCCTCCCTCTCACCCCTGTGCCAGGGGGTGCTTGGGGCAGTCTCTGTCCCTCTCAGCCCAGGGGATGCTCGGGGGTCTCTGTCCCCTCACCCTGGGGGATGCTTGGGGGGTCTCCATCCCTCTGGCCTCAGGGCAGGGCTGGGGACCAGGGGCTCTGTGTCCCTCTCACTGCTGAGGACTGGCTGAGGGTGGGGCTGCTGAATCGGCATTCTAGAGGAAACTCCTTTTGGAGGATTTCAACCGAATTTGCCCTAAACCAGTACAGGGAGGTGGAAAGAAGGGGGAACCCCAAGTGGCTGGATTGAGAGGAGGCTGGAGAGGGGGACCTTGGGGACCCCAGAACCTCCCAGAATCCAAAAGCAGGACCCTGGAGGGGGGGGATCCCCAGGACCAATGGGATCCCCAGCAGCCCTGAGATGGGGGACCAACCATAAACCAAGAGGGATGAGACTGGAAATGGGAAATTCCTGGTGGCTTTTTTTGATTCACTCTTGATTTTTGGACATGAGGTGACTTCTAGAAATGGACGTGCGTGGGAGGAATCCCCAACCCAAGGCATTCACAGCTTGTTTTTCCCCCAACAAGGATTTTCCCCAAACCTTCCCACCGTAACATGCCCCCTGTCCCAGTCTGGGTGAGCTGAATCCCAAACCTGACCCTGATACTGGTCTCAGTCTCACTCCATGTTTAGACACACTCACAGTTCTGTATTTAATCTCATCCCAGTGCCAGACTTGTCTAGCCCTAGACCCAATCCCAACCCCAGCCCTAAAGCCAATCCCATGTCTAGCCTGAACCCCAATCCCAGCTCTAATCCAAATCTCAGCCCCAACTCCAACCCCAGCCCCAATTCCAGCCCCTTCCTAAATCCTCAGCCCCAAACCAAATCCCAGGTTCGGTCCTTCTGGGGGTTTGGGGGTGTCTCTGTCCCTCTGACCCTGATGATGTTTGGGTGGGGTCACAGCAGGGCTGAGAGGGACAGAGACCCCCCCGGCCTCCCCAGGTGTGAGAAGGTGGGAGAGCCCCCCCAGCCCCGAGCACCCTCAGTGGTGAGAGGGACACAGAGCCCCTGGTCCCCAGCCCTGCACAGGCATTGCCTGAGGCCAGAGGGATGGAGACCCCCCGAGCATCCCCCAGGGTGAGGGGACAGAGCCCCCAAGCATCCCCTGGGCTGAGAGGGACAGAGACTGCCCTGAGCACCCCCTGGCACAGGGGTGAGAGGGAGGGAGAGCCCCCAGTCATTCCCTGGGTGAGAATGATGGGAGACCCCCTGGGGAATGGCCTGGGGTGACAGGGACAGGGACAAGCCCCTAGAGAATGGCCTGGGGTGACTGGTACAGACCCTGGGGAATGGCCTGGGGTGACAGGGACAGGGACAACCCCCCCAAACCCCTGTCAAGCATCCCCCAGGGCGAGAGGCACATTGACCCCTCGAGCATCCCCTGGGCACTGGACAAAATAATTTGGCAGAAATCAAACTTGACTCTGCATAAATCACTTTGATGAATATTTGATTTTCCACAAGTCAGATGTGATGAAAATGCAAACAAATCCCAAACATTAATAAACTGACAGTACAAGCAATTTTGTGGCAATTCCAAGTTCCACTGGTTCCTGCACAGCTCCAGCTCAGCTGCTAGCACATTCTGATAAAAGTGTAAATTCAGCCCAATACAGATATCATTAAAAGGAAAGTAAACTCTTTGTAGCTGTCACAAAGGTGACAGGGATGAAGAGAAAAATGATTCTCACATTTCGCAAAGCACTCAAGCCTGGGAATTCAGGAGTTATTTGGGAATTTAGCTACTTGAGCTGAGCTTCTTGTAGGACTTTTAGCAGCCTTGTGTTCCTCACCATGAGGTGAATGAACCTTGTCAGTCTCGCTGGTACCATTTGCTCCCTTTCCTCCTGTGATTTTAAAAAACATTTCAAGGAAGGATGTCGCAGACATTTTTCCATAAAATGATCTCTTTTAGGATTTTTCCTTTCTTGGAAGCTGGGGCCCCAGAAGAAAAATGCAAACAAGAATTATCTGCTGATGTGGAATGTAACAGGAACATCTGTGATTGGTCTTCTGTGAGTGTTTGGATTTGCTGACCACTCACGGGAGAGTTGGTCCTTGCTTTCTGCTGGACACAGAACTTTGTTATTCATTCTTTTCTTTCTATTCTTAGCTTAGCAAGCCTCTGCAACTTTTCTCTTTATTCCTTTTAGTATAGTTATAATGTATTATATATCATATATCATAAAATCCAGCCTTCTGATCATGAACCAAGATTCTCGTCCACTTCTCTCACCCTGAAGACCTTCATCAGGTCGCTGTAATAGAAGGACAACAAAATATTTTCTTTTAACTCTGGGCCCACAAAGGCAATTTACCTCCTCGGTTCTCCCATAAGTCACTCAGAGGAAGCTGCAGCCCAGTTTCAAAGAGTTCCTCCAGAGAGAACCACAACCTCCTCAGAGGAGGGAACCATGCTGTTGTCAAAGGCACTTGGGGTCAGAGAACAGTGCCTAAACTCACTGTGCCAAAATAATTTCACAGTCTGGTGAGTCTGGTTAAGAAAAGTGTTAGAGAGATTCCTCTGCCCCAATTAAGGTGATAATGAGACCAAACCCAAAATGAATTTTATTGAACGGTAAATGGGATAGAAAAGGGGGATCAGGAAAGGAATGACAGGAAAAAGAGCCCTTCCCTGGGGCAGGGTAAGTGTGACATTGTCTCGTGTGTGTGTGGCCTTCCCAGGGAGGGGGTTTTACAGCTGAGCCAGTTTGGGTAAGGGGGCTGGTGTTCACCCCCTGAGCAGGGATTACCCCACTGTTTCAGGTTGCAATGCAAGATGTAACCAAATGCAGGTTTTCAATCCCCACCTTCAGGAACTGCTATAAACAGGTGGGGCAGTGTTCTTTATCTCTTCCATGACTCAGCCCTGATAACGCCCTTCAGGGATGATATCTTCTGTGAATGGGCCATTGATTGTCATGCAGGACTGATAAAATTCCATCATCCCATTGTGGGATGCTCCGCCCAGGGGGAGGATCCAAGCAATCCTACCTGGTTATAAGCTGAGCCTTGCTACAACCAGGAGCAGCTTGCCTACTGGATTCCCAGAGGACAAGAGCTCCAAAACCACCACTGGACCTCCACAGGAAGACCAGACCCTTCTACAGGATCACTGCTCTGACAGAATCACATTCATCACTCCAACAGGACTGCAACCACCATTTACTGGGGCTGCTGCCACCACCCTGAGCAACAGGGTGTCAGGTTATATCCTGACTCTGTCAGCTTAAGGTAGTGTTTCTGTATCATTGCCTTGATCTTAGTTGTCTTTTATATTGTAATTCTGGTTTAGACCCTCCCCAGGTTTGCCTTCAAACCAATAAAAAAGACAATGTGCGCACCCTTTGTTTTCTTCTCAGAACAGGATTTCCCATTCCCAGACTTTGACTGGACGGAGAAGGAGGGTGTGAGGAAGAGGAAGGAGCCCCGGGACACCCAGATAGGTGAGGAAGAAGTCAGTGCCCCTTTCCCCCTCTCTCCTACTCTATCTCCCAGCCCAGCACAGCCCCTGGCTGCAGGACAACCCTGCTGCCAACCCCGTCCTGCCAGGGCTGTACTGGAGGGATCTCCTTCCCCTTCCCTCTGGCATGGAGGCAAATCCCATCCTGTCCTTGTCCTCCCTTCACCAGGGAAGGAACTGAGAATGGAGACCAGGGAGGAAAATTCTGCATGGCAGAACCTCGTGAAAGAGGCCGTTTTGAGGGATTCTAACACACAGGAATCCAACAGGGAAGAAAAACCTCAGACATCCCCCATGAGGAGGGGCTCCAAACCCAGCCCAGTGTGCTCTGAAGAAGAAAGACCCACCCTGAGCCAGGAAGGTGGACAGAGCTTCAGACAGAGTTCAGAGCTGGTGTTCCATGAGCAGCTTCATGATGGGGAGAAGGCCCACAAGTGCTTGCAGTGTTGGAAGAGCTTTAGGCAGAGAGAGCAGCTGATCAGCCACCAACACATGCACACTGGGGAATGGCCCTACGAGTGTGGGGAGTGTGGGAAGGGCTTCAGCTACAGATCCCAGCTTGTGACCCACCAACGCATCCACACTGGAGAGAAGCCCTACGAGTGTCCCCAGTGTGGGATGAGGCTTCAGACCAGCTCCAATCTCCTCCAGCACCAGCAGATTCACAGCAAGGAGAGGCCCTTCCTCTGCCCTGAGTGTGGGAAGGGCTTCAAGCACAACTCCTCCCTCATCATCCACCGGCGCATCCACACTGGGGAGAGGCCCTACGAGTGTCCCCAGTGTGGGAAAAGCTTCACCAGCAGCTCTCACTTGACCAGACACCAACGGAGCCACCAGTAAGGGATCCCTGCAAATAGCACAAATGCAGGAGCAGCTTCATCCACCACTCCAGCTTTATCCCCCATGGGAGAACCCACATTGGGAAGATCCCTGGTGATCCAGTTTCTCTGTGGTCTATGCTGGGAAGACACCTGTCCCTTTTCCTGCCCCTACCAGTGTCATGATGTGGCATTGAAAAACATGAGGGTCTTGCCATGGCTGTGTCATTACATTCACTCCCACCTCAGAGAATTTCCAGGTGCAGAAAAGGGACACCCTCTCTCTCTCACCCTGAGAAGAAGGGTGTCCTTTCCAGACGGGAAATTGTGGCCAGGAAGACCCAATGAGTTGTGTTTTAGTTTTCCCAGTGAACTGTTTCATTTATCCTTTCTCTTATCAATATTTTTTCAGTTCTGTTTGTCCCTTATCTTATTCCTGTTCCTAATAAATTGTTCTTATCCCAGACCGGACCTTTGCCATTTGTGCTTTCCATGGGAGGTGGGAGGGTGTCGGTTTTTCAGCTGTTTGGAGGGCCTGGAAAGGCCCGGAGTGGCCTTGGGGCAGCCCGCGTATCGAAGGACAA
Source organism: Zonotrichia leucophrys gambelii (assembly GCF_028769735.1). Taxonomy (NCBI): domain Eukaryota; kingdom Metazoa; phylum Chordata; class Aves; order Passeriformes; family Passerellidae; genus Zonotrichia; species Zonotrichia leucophrys. The sequence goes on from NW_026992994.1 coordinate 12,438, forward strand.
GAAGAGGCTTCAGTTCTTCTTTCGGTTTTTATGTTTATTAATTGTTTATCTAAAAGATGTTCTTTCAGCCCGACAGAGGTCTGCTCAGCAGTCAGCCATGAGCACACTGTGCCGCCCTCCGTACAGCCACCTATCTTTATACCCATTGTTACTTGTACAATATTTATCATTTTTCCCCAATACCATTTATTCTTATTGCCCGGTGCACTTTTAGTAATAACCAATCCAAAAGTGCCACCATCACCAAAGAAGATGGAGGAGAAGAAGAAGAAGAAGGACAGGACACGCCCCAATTCCTCCATCTTACTTCTCTAAACCCCCCTGTACATAAATCCTAAACCCTGTGTCTCACCCTCTAATTAACTAATCCCTTCACCATTCACCCCGGTGAAGTCCTCCTATCCTCATACAGGTGTCGTCGTCCCGTGTAGGGTCAAAGTCCAGCCACCAGACACTTCTGGCAACATTCCAGGACTCCCGAGCCCCCCAAGGGTGGTCTCGGTGACTCGGCATCTCAGGACTCAGATCCTGAGATCCCACATCTCCCCCTTCTGTTTGCACCAAGAAAACCTCTTTTATCACCCGATTCATGGCGCGCTTCAGACATACAAAGATGCACGGGACGACAATTATGAGGACTAGTAGGACTATTAAAACATAAAACCCTACCCTTAAAATTCTTCTCCAAATAGGAGAAATGTCAAAGAAATCTGCCAGCTGATCAATCCATGATCCCGTGATCTTGCCAAGCTTATTTATGCTGTCTTTCATATTTCTAATACTTTCATGAATTGATTTTGAATGATCTGAGAGATTCATGCAGCACATCCCTTCAAACTCTTCACACCCATGTCCATGGGCGAGCAATAGATAATCGATTGCAGCTCTGTTTTGAAGAGTCGCCTGTCTTACACCACTAACGTCTTTTAACATGTCATCCAATGCGACAGACACAGATCGTGCATGTTTGCTCAACCAGCAACCCATGCGGTCGATCTGAGTCAAAGCCACCCCTGATGCTGTTTGAGGTGAGAAAATTGCCGTAGCAATGCTTGTTTTCTTATCCCAAGAAAATATTTCGTCATCGCAATCTGTCGCATATTTTTGGATTGATCTTTTTCCTCTGCGCCTTTTCTCTCTTAACATGTTCAAATCAGGCGACAGCATTGAAATTTCCCCAATGCCGCATGGACCTCCCGTGGCATTAGCAGGAATGCCGTGCCAAATTCTGTCCCCGCAAATTAAAAACAAACCCCGTGGCAATTGCACTGGGACTTGGATCGATCCTTTGGCAGTTCTCTTTGTATATTTGCACCAAGCTGATGCATTCTTATAAAACTCATGATTGGGAGTTAAATCGATAGTTTTTGCCTTTGTGGCCTCCGGAACTTCAAACTGCATGCAGAATTCCATTGTCATGGACCCAAAATACTCCAATTCCTGAGGTTCTGTAGAAGCCACAGGAAGTAGATGTGTCCAAGCACACCACTCTTTCACAGGATTTTCAATGACCTGTGAAATGTTAACTGCGGAATGCCCTGGAACTGGCCATTCGTCCACTGGCAATCCAACCATGCATGCAGAAAATGGTTTTCCTGGCCTCGAATGTGTCAGGCAAATACTATCTAGATTTGCTGCTTGAGCCAAAGTCTCCCATAGATTTTGCCTTGGCTGATTTACAGGTAAATCTTCTCCATTGCTTGCTGCAATGAATGAAAGGATGATGCACATAAGCATCATGATACTCATTATTACGCTTTTATACAGAAATCCCCAAAGTCCTTAGTTTCTTTTTATTTTTCTTCGGGATCGCTCTTTCCGGCCTGAGTCTCGACTTCTGTCTGAGTACTCGTCTCTTTGTTTCTCGGATCAGCGTTCTCGGGTTCTCGCGTCCGGAATGGCTTCACGTGCCGGGCCGACACCCACTTTAGACCTCGATCTGTGGAGATACAAGCGAAACCCTTGCCCCAAGTGATTAGTCTGAAAGGACCCTCTATTTGTCCTGTCTCTGGGTTCCTGATCAAAACTAAAGGGTTTTCCCTTAGCTTTGCCTGTGTGCTATTTAGAAAGTGTCTCACGATTGGTGGATTAGGTTCCGAGGATGAGCTATTTAGGAAATTCAACACATACAGTGCCTTATTTAATTTCATGTGAGGTGTTGCCTCTGATTCACCCCTTCTTTGTCTGTCCAGAAGGGATTTCAGGGTGTGATGTGTTCTTTCAATGATTGCTTGACCTGTGGGTGAATGTGGAATACTGAACGTGTGTCTGACACCCCATTTTTTCAGGAATTTGTCAAGCACCCTGCCTGTATACGTTGGACCATTATCTGTTTTTATCTCCTGAGGCACACCTAATGCTGCAAATGCTTGCAGAAAATGTCGGCAAGCATGGTCTGCTGTTTCCCCTGCATGTGCTGAAGCAAAGACTGCACCTGAGAATGTATCTACAGAAACATGAACATTTTTGAGCCTCCCAAAAGATGGATATTTCGTGACATCAGCTTGCCACAACTGAAGACTTTGCAGCCCCCGCGGATTGATAGCTCCGGTGGAAGAAGGTGGCTGCACAAACTGGCAGTCTGGGCAAGCACTAATGATCTCCCTCGCCTGACTCTTTGTGAGACGAAAGGACTCCATCAGCGCTTGCGCATTCTGATGAAAGAACGCATGACTTAACCTTGCTTGCTCAAAAATGTCCGGCAGTGTTTGCGAAATGGGCATTGTCAACCTGTCAGCTCGAGCATTTCCCTCCGCTAAAAATCCCGGAAGTGTCGTGTGCGCTCTAATGTGTGTGATAAAATACTCTCTTTCCCTGCCCTCTAGCAATGCCTTCAAGCTCGTCAGATAGGAGTATAAAACCCCATTACTGACTTCTTTCAAGAGCGAACCTTCCAATCTCTTGACCACACCCGCAACATATGCGGAGTCTGTCACCAGATTGAGAGGTTGTTTGAACAACTGAAATGCTCGGACAACAGCTGCCAACTCCACAATTTGTGGAGAGCCCTGAACCTTCCTCACGTCAGATTCCCAATCCCCTTTCGCTGAGTCTCTCCACGTGATCACTGACTTGTGTGTCTTCCCTGAGCCATCCGTGAACACTGTGATCCCGTCCAAAGGTTCTTCACTTATCCTTGGTTTTGTTTTATAACGTATTTGCGATTGCAGTATTTTGTGTTGCGGAAAGTGGATTGTGCAAGTTCCTGGGAACGCTAACAATGCGATTAACAGGTCTTTCGATTGTTGCATCGCCCACTCGAAATAGTCTTGTTTCAAGGGTAACCTGATGATTGAGAATTCTCTTCCTGCCATTGTCAGCAATCTTGTTCTCGCTTTTATGATGATCTGTGCTGCCATCTCCAAATCTGTAAGAATTGTTTTTGCGGGCCTGTGTGGTAGGAAAATCCACTCTATGATTATCAAAGAGTCCTTTTGCGACTCGTCCCATTGGAAGATCAAAACATGGAACTGTGTTTTCTTCCCCAGCACTGCCAACTGAAAAGGCAACGTTGGAACAAATCGATGTGCCTGCCTTTTCTGTATTGCGTCTGCAACTTTCTCCAATTCCTTCTTTGCTTCTTGCGTGAGTGTCCTGGGAGACCGAATGTCTGTGTCTCCTCTCAAAAGATTGAGCAACGCTGGGATGTCGCTGTTTGTGATTCCCAAAACCGGCCTCATCCAGTTGATCTCTCCCAGAAGCTGTTGCAAATCGTGCAAATTGGTGATCTTGGTGCTGATCTCCATTTTTTGAGGTTTTATTGTTCTTTCTGAAATTTTCCACCCTAGATATTTCCAGGGTGCAACCTCTTGAATCTTCAAATGCTGATTTCCAGGCCTGCCTTTTGCACCTCTGCGATCACACAGTCACGAGCTTCTTGCAGCTCCTGTTGTGTTGATGCTGCAATGAGCAAATCATCCATGTAATGAATGATTTTTACCTTTGGAAATTTCTTCCGTGCTGGTGCCAAAGCTCGTGCCACGTACCATTGGCAGATCGTCGGAGAGTTTTTAAGGCCCTGTGGAAGAACGACCCAATGGTACCGCTGCAGAGTCGTTTCCTTGTTGATACTCGGAACTGAAAAGGTGAATCTCGGAGCGTCATCTGGATGGAGTGGGATACTGAAAAAACAATCCTTGAGGTCAATGACCACAAGCTGCCAATCTCTGGGAATCATTGAGACAGATGGAAGTCCCAACTGAAGTGGTCCCATGTCTTCTATGACTTCGTTGATCTTCCTGAGATCGTGTAACAACCTCCATTTGCCCGATAGTTTTTTCTTGATGACAAACACTGGAGAATTCCAAGGGCTGTCTGTTGGCTTGATGTGTCCCGCCTGCAATTGTTCTTGGACCAGGTTTCTCAAAGCACTCAACTTTTTCCGCTCAAGGGGCCACTGATCCACCCAAACTGGATCATCGGTTTTCCATGTCAGCTTCAGTGTGGCGAGTGCTGCAGTGACCCCTACTAAAAATCCACTTCGATCTTCGCACCCCATTGTGCCAAAAGGTCTCGACCCCAGACTGTGATCGGCTTTTGGACAATAAAAGGACGAATGACCGCCGTCTTGTCTCCTGGTCCCGTGACAACGACAGAATTCTCACTTTGCAGACACAGAGATGCTCCCCCTATGCCTGAGAGAGAACCCAGTGGCGCGACCAAGCTCCAACTGCGTGGCCAAAAGATGTATGATATCACTGTTACATCCGCCCCTGTATCGAGCATGCCTGTGATCGCTATTGTTCCGTTCCCGCATGTCAATTGGCATGTGAGCGTGGGTCGGTCTCGACCTATGTGCTTCACCCATGTTGTATGTACTTCAACATGTTCCTTCATAGGGGGACCTTCTTTGTCGAAGATTGACATGACCTCTCCAACTGCGTGTGGCGGCAGTGCAAAGACTCTCGCAACCACAGTGTTTTCTGGTACAGTCAATGGTGGACGAAGTGCTCTTGCCAATACTGTCAACTCTGTATTTTTGTCCGCTGAGATAACTGTTGGATAGACAATGAGTCCAAGAATACTGCACTTATCTTGTCCAATTATCAAGAAATCTTGCTTCTTATATGAGTCCCCGCGGACACCTGTTGGTATTTCCGCATGACTTTCGTCTAGAAAGCATACTAATTTTGAAGCTGCCAATGTGCACTGTGCCCCTGGTGGGAGGAGGTCTGGGTCACTGTGGAATCGGCTGAGGGTTTTGCTGAGGGCGTCTGCTTGTTGCTCACTGATGATTGCCCCGTCTGCTCTTGCGACACCGCCAGTACTTGTGTCTGAGTGCGCTGGTCCGCGCTGCGCTTTGCGTTTCCCGGATGCGGTAACGGATTTCCATCCACGTCTGTCCGGGAATAACATTCTTTCGCAGGGTGTCTTCCTCTCCCGCACCGTGCGCAAACTGGCCTTTCCGCCTTCTGTGCCGGCGCTGTCGTATGTGTTTGTGCACAATTCCTTTTCATGTGCCCAAGCTCCCCACATCTATAGCACTGTCCTCTTGGGGGATTGTTCTTTTTCTGCATCGTCGCAAGAACTTTGTTGATGTTCTCATTCTGTTGATGCAGTATTTTTTCCAGCATCTTTTCCAGTGTCTTGTCCTCTGCTTGTTTTTCTGAATGTCCCTTTAATTGATTCTCCCATTCCTCTCTCAATTCGTTCTTCACAATTGCTGCGACATGCTGAGGTGTTCCCACCTTGCTGCATGCCTCCACCATCTCTGCCAAGGATGGCCGTCCTGGCATGGCGCTAATCACCCGTTGACAACCCAGGTTGGCATTGCCGAAAGCTAAGCTTTCCAAGAGAGGCCTCTTTGCTTCTTCTATCGTCACCTGTCGATCCACGGCTTGCGTGAGTCGATCGATGAACGACATGAATGGCTCTGTGGGACCTTGCTTGATGCAAGAGAACGGGACTTCTGGAGCTCCTGCTGGTGTGATTTACATAATTGCCATCCTCGCTGCTTCCTTGATGTCACTTAACACTCTTCGTGGCAGCCTAGCTGCTTGTCCCCCTGGGTTGTCATCTGGAGGATCTCCTGCTAACTGCCCTTCTGTGAGGTTTGCATTTGGTCCACCTTGGTATCTGTTCCGTAATTCAGCAAGATATTTTCTCCACCTTTTTTCCCAGACAAGGCTTTGCGTGTCAGTGAGAATCATTGCCACAATACTTCGAATGTCATATGGTGTGAGATCATATGTAGCGAATGTCCCTCTTAGTAGCTGTTTGAAGTATTGTGAATTCAGCCCAAAAGTTTGAGCCGCCTTCCCTAAGTCCTTGAGTATTTCATGACCCATCCTTTCCCACCTTGGGTTCTGTCCCTGGGCATCATATGTCACTGGCATTGTCAGATCTCCTGATCCCGGAAATAAATGCTTTTCTTTTGCCAATGCTTTTCTGATTCGCTTCCAATCCATCGTCTTCACCGGCTCCTGAAATTCTTCTTCTTCAGGTTCTGTTGGAATCTGCATAAATAATGGTATTGTGGATGTCATTGGTGATTTATCAAGTCTCATTCTTCGCCTTGAGGTTTTTGTCCTCGCTCCCAAATCCGAAAAGGAAGCTCGAAGATCCTGTTGATGTTTCTTTTTTGTTGTGTCCACTGAATGCAAGAAGCTCTTTGTTGCTTCTGCTGCTGACAGCATCCATATAGGAACCCCTTCTGATGCTGTGATCCTTATAACATTTCCTTCTTGTAGCTGTTCTTCATCTGAGCTTTCATCATCTTCATGAAACCTTGAAGTCGATGGATAATCCCTTTGTTGTGTTGGCATTGTTTTCTTTAAAATGCTTTTCTTTTTATATAATGTTGGGAAAAATTGCTGCATTGTTGCAGTCTCGCCACGAGATGGCGCTGTGGCTCCGCCGATCCAATCCGGCATGGCGTGCACTTCTGTCTTCCAGACACCAGATGGCGCTGTCACCGGCCTCCCTGGCTCTGGTGACGTAGCGTACTCTACTGCTCCACTTCCTGTCGGCGGCCATGTTGGCTGCCCCGTTCCGGACCGTGTTTGCTCGGCTTTTAATTCAGCTGAAATTGGGGTTTGAAAACCAGAACGTCTCTCTTGACGGGGTGAGTCTTGGACTCCGAGGGTTTTGATCAAGGGCACCAAGTCTGGAGAAGGCGGGGGGCCCCGGGATATGAACTCCCTGGCATGGCCCCTCCTCGCCCGGGATGTTACAGGGGCCCGCTCCCGCCCGCGCTGTGCTCTCTGTGCCTGTGTGCTCTCCGAGCCGCTCCCTGTGTCTCCCGAACTACTTTCACTGTCTCAATCTTGTTCCGCCCCTGAGATATCTCCCCTTCGGTCTGCCCCTGACTCTGTCTCCTCCTCCTCCGACCCTGTGTCTATACCCTCTTTTGCCGGTGCGTGCAGCCTCCCTCCCGCCGGCAACGGCGTGCGTTCCGCGATTCGGGCTGATCTGCGCATGGGCTCTAACGTCACAACCGTGCGCCTCCTACGTCTCCGCATGGCAGCTTTCCGGGGCTGCACAAATCCCCCGGTTTCGCTGCTTGGGTCAGACGCCCCGGCGTTGGCTTGTGGTTCCCCCGAGTTTTCGCGAATTCCGCCCGCTGCACGCGCTTCCGCACCCCTGCCGGGCGGGACCGCCGCCGCCCCCGGCCCTGAGCCAAGCAAAGCCGCGCGAAAACACGTGTCCCTTGTTTTTTCTTCACCTGCGCTCCCCGCCTGCTCCGCTGCAGCCTGGCCGCGAGAAAGCGCCCCCCCCGGTCCCTTCTCCCCCCTCTGCTTCCCCCCTTCTGCTCCTGAGTCCTCCACGCTCTCTGGAGTTTTCAGATGCTTTGGGAGTTTCCTGGGGTTTCTGGGTTTTGGGACCGGGTGTTTTAATAATATTTCTTGCTCTTTTTCTCCAAGAGCATTTTCCTCTTGGCCTTTTAAGGCCAGAGCTAATTTTTTCCCGGAGTCATGCTCCTCCCTCTCCTTTGAGGGCTCCGCAGATGTCTGCTGCATCTGTTGGTTTTCCTGGAATTTCGTTTGCATAGAAATACCTTCCAGCATTATTCTTGAAGGAGACAACAGCTTCTATGCTGTCTCATCCCTTTTAGTAGCTGAGGAATATAAATGTCTGTTTATCTCCTGCCAAAACCCCACTTCAAATAGCAGGCACGTTTCTGCCAGTGGGAGGTTTAGCCTTGCCCATAGCAATAATTGTTTTAATTCTTTCTTTGGAATTCCCTCTGTGTATGCTTGTGTCACGCCTTGTAAGGCGGACAAAATTTCCCGTTGTTCCTGGGAAAGTGTGCCCCCCATGTTCTTATTTCTGGGCTTTCTTACCAAATCTTTCGTCAGGGCAGTCCGGAGGTCTCGGTCTCTGTCCAGCAGATCACGAGAGGTGGTCCCAGGGCGCCTTTCTGGGTCCGGTCCGGGCTGTTCTGCTACGAATTGTCTTCGGCAGAAGCTGAGAGATGGAATCCTCAGTGACTGCTGTTTTTTGCAGACTCTGTTGGCTTTTTTTCTCTTCTTCTCTCTGGTCTTCAGGGCTTTGAGGGTGCTGTCCCCCCCCGAAAGGTTGTGGTGGGGGTGCCCGCCCAGGGAACGCCAATTGTCGGGTTTTTGTGGCTGTTTGAAGGGCCTGGAAAGGCCCCGAGGTGGCCTTGGGACAGCCCGCGTATCGAAGGACGAGAAGAGGCTTCAGGTCTTCTTTCGGTTTTTATGTTTATTAATTGTTTATCTAAAAGATGTCCTTTCAGCCCGACAGAGATCTGCTCAGCAGTCAGCCATGAGCACACTGTGCTGCTCTCCGTAAAGCCACCTATCTTTATACCCATTGTTACGTGTACAATATTTATCATTTTTCCCCAATACCATTTATTTTTATTACTCGGTGCACTTTCAGTAATAACCAATCCAAAAATGCCACCATCACCAAAGAAGATGGAGGAGAAGAAGAAGAAGAAGAAGGACAGGACACACCCCAATTCCTCCATCTTACTTCTCTAAACCCCCCTGTACATAAATCCTAAACCCTGTGTCTCACTCTCAAATTAACTAATCTCTTCACCATTCACCCCGGTGAAGTTCTCTTATCTTCATACAGGTGTCGTCGTCCCGTGTAGGGTCAAAGTCCAGCCACCAGACACTTCTGGACACATTCCAGGACTCCCGGGTCCCCCAAGGGTGGTCTTGGTGGCCCGGCATCTCAGGACTCAGATCCTGAGATCCCACAGGGAGAGGCCCTACGAGTGTCCTGAGTGTCAGAAGAGGTTTCACACCAGCACTGATCTTCTCCTGCATGAACGGATTCACACAGATGAGAGACCCTTCCTCTGCCCCAGCTGCGGGAAGGGCTTCAAGCGCAACTCCCACCTCATCAGGCACAAGCGGACCCACACTGGGGAGAGGCCCTACGAATGTGAGGAATGTGGGATGAGCTTTAGCCAGAACTCTAACCTGATCTCCCACCAGAAGACCCACACCAGAGAACAGCCCTACGAATGTGGGGAATGTAGGAAGGGCTTCAGGCAGTAGTCTCTCTTGGGCTGCCACCAGAGGATCCACACTGGGGAAAGGCCATACAAGTGTGGGGAATGTGGGATGACCTTTAGTAGGAGGCCCCAACTGATCATGCACCAAATGACCCACACTGGGGAGAAGCCCTACAAGTGCCCTGAGTGTCAGAAGAAGTTTCACACCAGTTCTCATCTCGTCCAGCACCAGCGGATTCACACGGTTGAGAGGCCCTTCCGCTGCCCTGACTGCGGGAAGGGCTTCAAGCACAACTCCACCCTCATCACCCACCGGCGCATCCACACTGGGGAGAGGCCCTACAAGTGTCCCCAGTGTGGGTAGAGCTTCTCCAGCAGCTCTCACTTGACCAGACACCAACGGAGTCACCAGTAAAAGAAATCCTGCACATGCCCCAACTGCAGGAAGAGTTCATGCACTGCTCCAGCTTTATCCCCCATGAGACAACCCACGTTGGGAAGAGCCCTGGGAACTCATTTTCCCTGTGATCCATGCTGGGAAGACAGCTGTACCTTTTCCTGCCCCTGCCAATGACATGAGGTGGGATGGAAGAATATGAGGGTCTGGCCATGGCCCTGTCATTACATTTATTCCCACCTCAGGGCATTGCTTGGGGCAGGAAAGGGACTCTCTCCCTGAAGAGAAGGGTGAAATTTCCAGGCAGAGAAAATTGTGGCCAGGCAGACCCAGTGAATTGTGTTTAGTTTTCCCTGTAAATAGTTTTTATTATCAATTCTGTTATCAATATAATTTATGTTCCATTTGCTCCTTATCTTGTTGCAGTTCCCAATAAATCGTTCTTACCCCAGCCCAGGATCTTTGCCTTTTGGGCTTTCCATGGGAGGTGGGAGGGTAGTGAGGGCAGGGCGGTCTTAGTGGGAGCAGGAAATTGGGGTATCCCATTCCTGAACCCCAGCCCGTGGAAACTGAGCATCCCAGCTGGTCCCAGCCCTGGTGGCCATGG
>NW_026992995.1:0-22860 GCF_028769735.1 Zonotrichia leucophrys gambelii
CTGGCAATTCAGGAGCCACTTGGCTCTATCAAACCACCCGACTCGGCTTGTGCCACCTTGGCTGGCAGTTGCGGGCTGGATTTTAAAGAGCCACCGCTACACCCGGTCCACGGACCCCCAAAGCAAATAACGGACCCCCATCAACGACCTGCCCAACAACTAGGCAGTTCCGGACCAGTAAAGACTCCCAGCATCCCGGCTTGGCATCAGGACAACTTGCTCTCATCAAGGACGATCCTGCATTGGGATTTCAGGACGCCGGCCATCCCGCAGGCCCCAAACCACAGTCCACCACGGCCCCAACAAAACACCCGCTCCTTTTCCCTGGAACAAACTACCGCCCTCTTGGCTGCATCCAGGCCACCGCACTGGTCAACACCCAACCGGCAGGTGCCTAGGTCAGACCCTCGGCGTGGATTAGGAGCCAGCGGCAACTCCAGCCACAGCCCCAACACAAACCCCCTCCCGAAAACTACTGCCATTGCGGCAATTGCAGACAGCCACAACCAGCCCGCTGCATGTGCACATGGACTCTGGTGGTTCAGGACCACCGCACTCAGCCACGGCCCCAAACAAACAGGCCCTTTCCCTGGCAACAAAACTCACCCACCCCTTGCTGGCAGATTGCAGAACACTGCTCTATCAAACCAGCCCACTCGACTGGTGCCCCTTTTCTGGAACCACCTCGTACGTGGATTTTCAGGAGCCCCGGCCACTCCCACCACAGCCCACACAAACACGGCCCTTTCCTGGAAGAAACGACGCCATCTTCTGCTGCAGATTGCAGGGCCACTTCTCTCTAAACAGCCCGATCGATTGGCCACCTCATCTGGGAACCACCCATTGGATTTTCAGGAGCCACGGCCACCCAGCCCGGCCCCAAAACACTCGCCTTTCCCTGGAGTAAACGACCTGCCCACTTCTGCCTGGCAGATTGGAAGCCAACTGCTCTTCAACCACCCGGCTGGCAAATAAACCCCCTTTTCCCTGGAAGATCGCAACACTGGATTTTCGAGCAGCGGCCACTCGCCACAGGTCCCAAACACAAGCCGGTCTTTGCCCTGGCAACCTATAAACTGGAACCATCCCTCTCTGGCTGGCATTGCAGGAGCCACTTGGCCTATCAAACCAGCCACTCGGCACTGTGCACCTGGTCTTGGAACAAACCATCCCGCCCGTCGATTTTAAGTGGCGTGGCAACTTCACAGCCTTGGCCCCAAACAAAAACACGGCCTTTGCCTGGAGTAAACTGACTGCTCTTCGCTGCTTGCAGGAAGCCACTGCTCTATCAAACCGTCGACTTGGCACGGTGCCACTCTCACGGGACCACCGCGAATCTGGCCTTTTCCCTGCCACGTCAACTCCAGCACAGCCCCAACTATACTGCGGCCTTTTCGGGCACTAAATCTACAAACCCACCTTCTGGCAGGCATTGCATAGCACTTGGCACCAAACCAGCCTGACTGGCACTTTTCAGAGCCTGGTCTGGCACCCATCCTAGGTCCGTGATATTCAGGACACGGCCCCTTTCCCGCAAACCCATGACAATCTCGGCCTTCGATTGCAAGAAGCCACCCCTCTTCAAACGCAGACGAGCTGACACTTGTCCCCTTAACACGATGCTGCTCAGACCACCTTATGGTGCGCCCCGGTCTGGGAACCATCCTGCGTATCGTGGATTTTCAGGAGCCAGCCGGCCACTCCCAGCCACAGGCCCCCAAAACCAAGATATGGGAGTTTTCCCTGGAAGTAAAACTGAACTGCCCATCTTCTGGCTGGCAGATTGCAGGAGCCACTTGGCTCTATCAAACCAGCCCGACTCGGCACTGGTGCCACCTTGGGTCTGGGAACCATCCTCGCGGCGTGGATTTTAAGGGCCAGTCGGCCACTCCCAGCCACTAGGCCCCAAACAAAAACCACGGCCCTTTTCCTGGAAGTAAAACTGACCTGCCCATCTTCTGGCTGGCAGATTGCAGGAGCCACTTGGGCTCTATCAAACCAGCCCGACTTGCACTGGTGCCACCTTTCATCTGGGAACCATCCTGCGTATCGTGGATTTTCAGGAGCCAGCCGGCCACTCCCAGCCACAGGCCCCCAAACAAAAACTACGGCCCTTTTCCCTGGAAGTAAAACTGACATGCCCATCTTCTGGCTGGCAGATTGCAGGAGCCACTTGGCTCTATCAAACCAGCCCGACTCGGCACTGGTTCCCCCTTGGGTCTGGGAACCATCCTGCGGGGCGTGGATTTTTAGGAGCCAGCCCGCCATTCCCAGCCACAGGCCCCAGAAAAAAAAACCACGGCCCTTTTCTCTTGCAAACAAAACTCACCCCACCCGCTTCTGACTGGCAGATTGCAGCAGACACTTAGCTCTATCAAACCAACCCGACTTGGCACTGGTGCCACCTTTCATCTGGGAACCATCCTGCGTATCGTGGATTTTCAGGAGCCAGCCGGCCACTCCCAGCCACAGGCCCCCAAACAAAAACTACGGTCCTTTTCCCCTGGAAGTAAAACTGACCTGCCCATTTTCTGGAGGGCAGATTGCAGGAGACACTTGGTACAATCAAACCAGCCCGACTCGGCACTGGTGCCACCTTTCATCTGGAAGCCATCATGCGTATCGTGGATTTTCAGGAGCCAGCCGGCCACTCCCAGCCACAGGCCCCCAAACACAAACTATGGTCCTTTTCCCTGGCAAACAAAACTCACCCACCCCGCTTCAGGCTGGCAGATTGCAGGACAAAAATGGCTCTATCAAACCAGCCCAACTCCGTACTGGTGCCCCCTTGTGTCTGGGAACCATCCTCCGTATCGTGGATTATCAGGAGCCAGGCGGCCATTCCAGGCCACAGGCCATCGAAAACGTACCACGGCCCTTTTCTCTGGCAAAAAAAATTCACCCACCCCACTTTTGGCTGGCAGATTTCAGGAGCCACTTGGTACTATCAAACCAGCCCGACTCTGCACTTGGGCCACCTTTCATCTGGGAACCATCCTGTGTATCCTGGATTTTCAGGAGCCAGCCGGCCACTCCCAGCCACAGGCCCCCAAACAGAAACTACGGCCCTTTTCCCTGGAAGTAAAACTGACCTGCCCATCTTCTGTCTGGCAGATTGCAGGAGCCACTTGGCTCTATCAAACCAGCCCGACTTGGCACTGGTGCCACATTTCATCTGGGAACCATCCTGCGTATCGTGGATTTTCAGGAGCCAGCCGGCCACTCCCAGCCACAGGCCCCAGAAAACAAACCACGGCCCATTTCCCTGGCAAACAAAGCTCACCCCACCCGCTTCTAGCTGGCAGATTGCAGCAGACACGTGGCTCTATCAAACCAGCCCAACTCCGCAGTGGTGCCACCTTTCATCTGGGAACCATCCTGCGTATCGTGGATTTTCAGGAGCCAGCCGGCCACTCCCAGCCACAGGCCCCCAAAACAAACCACGGCCCTTTCCCCTGGCAAACAAAACTCACCCGCCCCTCTTCTGGCTGGCAGATTGCAGGAGCCACTTCCCTCTATCAACCCAGCCCAACTCGGCACTGGTGCCACCTTGAGTCTAGGGACCATCCTGCGCGGCGTGGATTTTAAGGAGCCAGCTGGCAACTTCCAGCCACAGGCACCCAAACACAAACCACGGCCCTTTTCCCTGGAAGTAAAACTGACCTGCCCATCTTCTGGCTGGCAGATTGCAGGAGCCACTTGGCTCTATCAAACCAGCCCGGCTTGGCACTGGTGCCACCTTTCATCTGGGAACCATCCTGCGGATCGTGGATTTTCAGGAGCCAGCCGGCCACTCCCAGCCACAGGCCCCAGAAAGCAAACCACGGCCCTTTTCCCTGGCAAACAAAACTCACCCGCCCCGCTTCTGGCTGGCAGATTGCAGCAGACACTTGGCTCTATCAAACCAGCCCGACTCGGCACTGGTGCCACCTTTCATCTGGGAACCATCCTGCGTATCGTGGATTTTCAGGAGCCAGCCGGCCACTCCCAGCCACAGGTCCCCAAACACAAACTACGGACCTTTTCCCTGGAAGTAAAACTGACCAGACCATCTTCTGGCTGGCAGATTGCAGGAGCTACTTGGCTCTATCAAACCAGCCCGACTTGGCACTGGTGCTACCTTTCATCTGGGAACCATCCTGCATATGGTGAATTTTCAGGAGCCAGCCGGCCACTCCCAGCCACAGGCCCCCAACTCAAACCACGGCCCTTTTCCCTGGCAAACAAAACTAACCCGCCCCGCTTCTGGCTTGCAGATTGCAGGAGCCACTTGGCTCTATCAAACCAGCCCGACTCGGCACTGGTGCCACTTTTGGTCTGGGAACCATCCTGTGCGGCGTGGATTTTAAGGTGCCAGCCGGCCACTCCCAGCCATAGGCCCCAAAACCAAAATATGGGACTTTTCCCTGGAAGTAAAACTGACCTGCCCATCTTCTGGCTGGCAGATTGCAGGAGCCACTTGGCTCTATCAAACCAGCCCGGCTTGGCCGTGGTGCCAACTTGGGTCTGGGAACGATTCTGCGCGGCGTGGATTTTCAGGAGCCAGCCGGCCACTCCCAGCCACAGGCCCCCGAACACAAACCACAGACCTTTTCCATGGCAAACAAAACTCACCCGCCCCGCTCCTGGCTGGCAGATTGCAGGAGCCACTTGGCTCTATGAAACCAGACCGTCTTGGCACTGGTGCCACCTTGGGTCTGGGAACCATCCTGTGTATCGTGGATTTTCAGGAGGAAGCCGACCACTCCCAGCCACTGGTCCCCAAACAGAAACTACGGCCCTTTTCCCTGGAAGTAAAACTGACCTGCCCATCTTCTGGCTGGCAGATTGCAGGAGCCACTTGGCTCTATCAAAACAGCCCGACTCGGCACTGGCGCCCCCTTGGGTCTGTGATCCATCCTGCGGGGCGTGGATTTTAAGGAGCCAGCCGGCCATTCCCAGCCACAGGCCCCAGAAAACAAACCACGGCCCTTTTCCCTTGCAAACAGAACTCACCCCACCCGCTTCTGTCTGGCAGATTGCAGCAGACACTTAGCTCTATCAAACCAGGCCGACTTGGCACTGGTGCCACCTTTCATCTGGGAACCATCCTGCGTATCGTGGATTTTCAGGAGCCAGCCGGCCACTCCCAGCCACAGGCCCCCAAACAAAAACTACGGCCCTTTTCCCCTGGAAGTAAAACTGACCTGACCATTTTCTGGCTGGCAGATTGCAGGAGCCACTTGGTACAATCAAACAAGCCCGACTCGGCACTGGTGCCTCCTTTCATCTGGAACCCATCCTGCGTATTGTGGATTTTCAGGAGCCAGCCGGCCACTCCCAGCCACAGGTCCCCAAACAGAAACTACGGCCCTTTTCCCTGGAAGTAAAACTGGCCTGCCCATCTTCTGGCTGGCAGATTGCAGGAGCCACTTGCCTCTATTAAACCAGCCCTTCTTGGCACTGGTGCCACCTTTCATCTGGAACCATCCTGCGTATCGTGGATTTTCAGGAGCCAGCCAGCCACTCCCAGCCACAGGTCCCCAAACACAAACTACGGCCCTTTTCCCTGGAAGTAAAACTGACCTGCCCATCTTCTGGCTGGCAGATTTCAGGAGCCACTTGGCTCTATCAAACCAGCCCGACTCGGCACTGGTGCCACCTTTCATCTGGGAGCCATCCTGAATATCGTGGATTTTAAGGAACCAGCCGGCCACTCCCAGCCAAATGCCCCAGAAAACAAACCACGGCCCTTTTCCCTGGCAAACAAAACTCACCCGCCCCGCTTCTGGCTGGCAGATTGCAGCAGACACTTAGCTCTATCAAACCAGCCCGACTTGGCACTGGTGCCACGTTTCATCTGGGAACCATCCTGCGTATCGTGGATTTTCAGGAGCCAGCCGGCCACTCCCAGCCACAGGCCCCCAAACACAAACTACGGCCCATTCCCTTGGAAGTAAAACTGACCTGCCCATTTTCTGGCTGGCAGATTGAAGGAGCCACTTGGTACGATCAAAATAGCCCGACTCGGCACTGGTGCCACCTTTCATCTGGAAGCTATCCTGCGTATCGTGGATTTTCAGAAGCCAGCCGGCCACTCCCAGCCACAGGTCCCCAAACACAAACTACGGCCCTTTTCCCTGGAAGTAAAACTGACCTGCCCATCTTCTGGCTGGCAGATTTCAGGAGACACTTGGCTCTATCAAACCAGCCCGACTCGGCACTGGTGCCACCTTGGGTCTGGGAACCATCCTGCGGGGCATGGATTTTAAGGAGCCAGCCGGCCATTCCCAGCCACAGGCCCCAGAAAAAAAAACCACGGCCCTTTTCTCTTGCAAACAAAACTCACCCGCCCTGCTTCTGGCTGGCAGATTGCAGGAGCCCCATGGCTCTATCAAACCAGCCCAACTCGGCACTGGTGCCCCCTTGAGTCTGGGAACCATCCTGCGCGGCGTGGATTTTAAGGAGCCAGCCGGCAATTTCCAGCCACAGGCCCCAAAACAAAAACCACGGCCCTTTTCCCTGGAATAAAACTGACCTGCCCATCTTCTGGCTGGCAGATTGCAGGAGCCACTTGGCTCTATCAAACCAGCCCGACTTGGCACTGGTGCCACCTTGGGTCTGGGAACCATCCTGCACGGCGTGGATTTTAAGGAGCCAGCCGGCCATTCCCAGCCACAGGCCCCAGAAAAAAAAACCACGGCCCTTTTCTCTTGCAAACAAAACTCACCCCACCCGCTTCTGACTGGCAGATTGCAGCAGTCACTTAGCTCTATCAAACCAGCCCGACTTGGCACTGGTGCCACCTTTCATCTGGGAACCATCCTGCGTATCGTGGATTTTCAGGAGCCAGCCGGCCACTCCCAGCCACAGGCCCCCAAACAAAAACTACGGTCCTTTTCCCCTGGAAGAAAAACTGACCTGCCCATTTTCTGGCAGGCAGATTCCAGGAGACACTTGGTACAATCAAACCAGCCCGACCCGGCACTGGTGCCACCTTTCATCTGGAAGCCATCCTGCGTATCGTGGATTTTCAGGAGCCAGCCGGCGACTCCCAGCCACAGGCCCCCAAACACAAACTATGGTCCTTTTCCCTGGCAAACAAAACTCACCCACCCCGCTTCAGGCTGGCAGATTGCAGGACACAAATGGCTCTATCAAACCAGCCCAACTCCGCACTGGTGCCCCCTTGGGTCTGGGAACCATCCTCCGTATCGTGGATTTTCAGGAGCCAGCCGGCCACTCCCAGCCACAGGCCCTCAACCACAAACCACGGCCCTTTTCCCTGGAAGTAAAACTGACCTGACCATCTTCTGGCTGGCAGATTTCAGGAGCCACTTGGCTCTATCAAACCAGCCCGACTCGGCACTGGTGCCAACTTGGGTCTGGGAACCAGCCTGCGCGGCGTGGATTTTAAGGAGCCAGCCGGCAACACCCAGCCACAGGCCCCCAAACACAAACTACGGACCTTTTCCCTGGAAGTAAAACTGACCTGCCCATCTTCTGGCTTGCAGATTGCAGGAGCCACTTGTCTCTATCAAAGCATCACGGCTTGGCACTGGTGCTAACTTTCATCAGGGAACGATCCTGCATATCGTGGATTTTCAGGAGCCAGCCGGCCACTCCCAGCCACAGGCCCCCAAACACAAACTATGTTCCTTTCCCCTGGCAAACAAAACTCACCCGCCCCTCTTCTGGCTGGCAGATTGCAGGAGCCACTTCCCTCTATCAAACCAGCCCAACTCGGCACTGGTGCCACCTTGAGTCTGGGAACCATCCTGCGCGGCGTGGATTTTAAGGAGCCAGCCGGCAACTTCCAGCCACAGGCACCCAAACACAAACCACGGGCCTTTTCCCTGGAAGTAAAACTGACCTGCCCATCTTCTGGCTGGCAGATTGCAGGAGCCACTTGGCTCTATCAAACCAGCCCGGCTTGGCACTGGTGCCACCTTTCATCTGGGAACCATCCTGCGTATCGTGGATTTTCAGGAGCCAGCCGGCCACTCCCAGCCACAGGCCCCAGAAAACAAACCACAGCCCTTTTCCCTGGCAAACAAAACTCACCCCACCCCTTCTGGCTGGCAGATTGCAGCAGACCCCTTGGCTACTATCAAACAGCCGACTTGCACTGGTGCCACCTTTCATCTGGGAACCACCTCCTGGATCGTGGATTTTAAGGAGCCAGCCGGCCACTTCCCAGCCACAGGCCCCAAACAAAAACACGGCCCTTTTCCCTGGAAATAAAACTGAGCCGCCCATCTTCTGGCTGGCAGATTGCAGGAGCACTTGGTCTATCAAACCAGGCCGACTTGCAGCATGGTGCCACCTTTCATCTGGAACCATCCTGCGTATCGTGGATTTTCAGGAGCCAGCCGGCCACTCCCAGCCACAGGTCCCCAAACACAAACCACGGCCCTTTTCCCTGGAAGTAAAACTGACCTGCCCATCTTCTGGCTGGCAGATTGCAGGAGCCACTTGGCTCTATCAAACCAGCCGACTGGCACTGGTGCCACCTTTCATCTGGGAACCATCCTGCATAACGTGGATTTTCAGGAGCCAGCCGGCCACTCCCAGCCACAGGCCCCCAACTCAAACCACGGCCCTTTTCCCTGGCAAAAAAAACTAACCCGCCCCGCTTCTGGCTGGCAGATTGCAGGAGCCACTTGGCTCTATCAAACCAGCCCGACTCGGCACTGGTGCCACCTTGGGTCTGGGAACCATCCTGCACGGCGTGGATTTTCAGGAGCCAGCCGGCCACTCCCAGCCACAGGCCCCCAAAACCAAGATATGGGAGTTTTCCCTGGAAGTAAAACTGAACTGCCCATCTTCTGGCTGGCAGATTGCAGGAGCCACTTGGCTCTATCAAACCAGCCCGGCTTGGCCGTGGTGCCAACTTGGGTCTGGGAACGATTCTGCGCGGCGTGGATTTTCAGGAGCCAGCCGGCCACTCCCAGCCACAGGCCCCCGAACACAAACCACAGACCTTTTCCATGGCAAACAAAACTCACCCGCCCCGCTCCAGGCTGGCAGATTGCAGGAGCCACTTGCCTCTATGAAACCAGACCGTCTTGGCACTGGTGCCACCTTGGGTCTGGGAACCATCCTGTGTATCGTGGATTTTCAGGACGCAGCCGACCACTCCCAGCAACTGGTCCCCAAACAGAAACTACGGCCCTTTTCCCTGGAAGTAAAACTGACATGCCCATCTTCTGGCTGGCAGATTGCAGGAGCCACTTGGCTCTATCAAACCAGCCCGACTCGGCACTGGCGCCCCCTTGGGTCTGTGATCCATCCTGCGGGGCGTGGATTTTAAGGAGCCAGCCGGCCATTCCTAGCCACAGGCCCCAGAAAACAAACCACGGCCCTTTTCCCTGGCAAACAGAACTCACCCCACCCGCTTCTGTCTGGCAGATTGCAGCAGACACTTAGCTCTATCAAACCAGGCCGACTTGGCACTGGTGCCACCTTTCATCTGGGAACCATCCTGCGTATCGTGGATTTTCAGGAGCCAGCCGGCCACTCCCAGCCACAGGCCCCCAAACAAAAACTACGGTCCTTTTCCCCTGGAAGTAAAACTGACCTGACCATTTTCTGGCTGGCAGATTGCAGGAGCCACTTGGTACAATCAAACCAGCCCGACTCGGCACTGGTGCCACCTTTCATCTGGAAACCATCCTGCGTATCGTGGATTTTCAGGAGCCAGCCGGCCACTCCTAGCCACAGGTCCCCAAAAAGAAACTACGGCCCTTTTCCCTGGAAGTAAAACTAACCTTCCCATCTTCTGGCTGGCAGATTGCAGGAGCCACTTGGCTCTTTCAAACCAGCCCGACTTGGCACTGGTGCCACATTTCATCTGGGAACCATCCTGCGTATCGTGGATTTTTAGGAGCCAGCCGGCAACTCCCAGCCACAGGCCCCCAACAAAAACCACGGCCCTTTTCCCTGGAAGTAAAACTGACCTTCCCATCTTCTGGCTGGCAGATTGCAGGAGCCACTTGGCTCTATCAAACCAGCCCAACTCGGCACTGGTGCCACCTTTCATCTGGAAGCTATCCTGCGTATTGTGGATTTTCAGGATCCAGCCGGCCACTCCCAGCCACAGGTCCCCAAACACAAACTACGGCCCTTTTCCCTGGAAGTAAAACTGACCTGCCCATCTTCTGCCTGGCAGATTGCAGGAGCCACTTGGCTCTATCAAACCAGCCCGACTTGGCACTGGTGCCACCTTTCATCTGGGAACCATCCTGCGTATCGTGGATTTTCAGGAGCCAGCCGGCGACTCTCAGCCACCGGTCCCCAAACACAAACCACGGCCCTTTTCCCTGGAAATAAAACTGACCTGCCCATCTTCTGGCTGGCAGATTGCAGGAGCCACATGGCTCTATCAAACCAGCCCGACTTGGCACTGGTGCCACCTTTCATCTGGGAACCATCCTGCGTATCGTGGATTTTCAGGAACCAGCCGGCCACTCCCAGCCACAGGCTGCCAAAAATAATCTACGGCCCTTTTCCCTGGATGTAAAACTAACCTGCCCATCTTCTGGCTGGCAGATTGCAGGAGCCACTTGGCTCTATCAAACCAGCCCGACTCGGCACTGGTGCCACCTTTCATCTGGGAACCATCCTGCGTATCGTGGATTTTCAGGAGCCAGCCGGCCACTCCCAGCCACAGGCCCCCAAACACAAACTACGGCCCTTTTCCCTGGAAGTAAAACTGACATGCCCATCTTCTGGCTGGCAGATTGCAGGAGCCACTTGGCTCTATCAAACCAGCCCGACTCGGCACTGGTTCCCCCTTGGGTCTGGGAACCATCCTGCGGGGCGTGGATTTTAAGGAGCCAGCCGGCCACTCCCAGCCACAGGCCCCAGAAAAAAAAACCACGGCCCTTTTCTCTTGCAAACAAAACTCACCCCACCCGCTTCTGACTGGCAGATTGCAGCAGTCACTTAGCTCTATCAAACCAGCCCGACTTGGCACTGGTGCCACCTTTCACCTGGGAACCATCCCTGAGTACGTGGATTTTCAGGAGCCAGCCGGCTATCCCAGCCACAGGCCCCCAACTCAAACCACGGTCCTTTTCCCTGGCAAAAAAAACTCAGCCGCCCCATCTTCTGGCTGGCAGATTGCAGGAGCACCTTGGTACTATCAAACCAGCCCGACACGGCATTGGTGCCACGTTTCATCTGGGAACAATACTGCGTATCGTGGATTTTCAGGAGCCAGCCGGCCACTCCCAGCCACAGGCCGCCAAAAAAAAACTACGGCCCTTTTCCCTGCAAAAAAACTAACCGCCCCCTCGCCTTGGCAGATTGCAGGAGACACTTGGTGCTATCAAACCAGCCCGACTTGGCACTGGCGCCAACTATCATCTGGGAAACATCCTGCGTATCGTGGATTTTCAGGAGCCAGCCGGCAACTCCCAGCCACAGGCCCCCTAAAAAAACCACGGCCCTTTTCCCTGGAAGTAAAACTGACCTGCCCATCTTTTGGCTGGCAGATTTCAGGAGCCACTTGGTACTATGAAACCAGCCCGACTCGGCACTGGTGCCACCTTTCATCTGGAAACCATCCTGCGTATCGTGGATTTTCAGGAGCCAGGCGGCCACTCCCAGCCACAGGTCCCCAAAAAAACTACGGCCCTTTTCCCTGGAAGTAAAACTAACCTCCCACTTCTGGCTGGCAGATTGCAGGAGCCACTTGGCTCTTTCAAACCAGCCCGACTTGGCACTGGTGCCACACTTGTTGGAACCATCCTGCGTATCGTGGATTTTCAGGAGCCAGCCGCCACTCCCAGCCACAGGCCCCCAACAAAAACCACCCCTTTTTTGGGGTAAAATCCCCCCTTTCCCGGGGGGAACAGGACCCTTCCCCCAAAAAACCACCCATTTTTCCCGGCCCTTTTTTGGGGCCCCGATAAATAAGGGCCCCCCGGGCCCCTCCCCCCGGGCCCCAAAAAACCGGCCCCTTTTTGGAAAAAAAACCCCCTTCCGGGGGAAACCCCCTTTTTTCAAACCACCCCCTTGGGCCCCTTGAATTGGGCGGGGGCCCCGGGTTTTTAACCCCGGCTTCCCCCCAAAGGCCCAAAAAAAAAAGCCCCTTTTTTGGAAAAAAAACCCCCCCCTTTGCGGCAATTCCCCCCCTTTTCCCCATAAACCGCCCCCTTTTGGGCCCCTTTTTGGGGGAAACCCCTTAAAAAAGGGGCCCCGGGGGGATTTTTTCGGGTCCCCCAAAAAAAAAAACCCTTTAAAAAAAAGGCCTCCCTTTTGGGGGGTTTTCCCGGGTTTAAAAAAACCCCCCCCAACCCCCTGGTCCCCCCTGGGGGAAACCCCCCCCGGGGTTTTTGGGCCCGGGGCCCCCCCCCCCCCTAAAAAAACCCCCCCTAAAAAAACCCCCCCCCCCTTGGGGGGCCCCGGAAAATTCCCACCGCCTCGGGCCCCCCTTTTTTAAAAACCTTGGGGGGTTTTTCCCCGGGGGGGACCCTGCCCGGAAAAAACCCGGCCCTTTTTTTAAAAAAAAACCAAAACCCCCCCTTTCTGGGGGAAAAATTTTTCCCCCCCTTTAAAAGGGCCCCCCTTTCCACCCGGGGCCCTTGGGTTTTCCCCCGGGGGGGTTTTAAAAAAAGGGCCACCCCAAAAACCCCCCCCCAAAAAAACTCCCCCTTTTGCCCCCCAATTTGGGCATTCCCCCACGCCATCCCGGCCCCCGGGCCCGGGCCCCCTTTTTTTGGGGCCTCCGCCGGGCCCCCACCAACCCCACCCCCCCAAAAAAAATATGGGTTTTTTCCCCGGAAAAACTACCCCCCCTTTCCCCGGCGATTTTGGGCCCTTTTCCCCCCAAAAAAACCCCAAAATTTGGATTTTCCCCCGGGGGGCCATCCGCCGGCAAAAAACACCCGGGTTTTCCCCCCCCCCCAAAAAACCCCCCCCCCCTTTTGGGTAATTTCCCCTTCCTTTGGGTCCCGGGGGGGGGGGGGGGGGGGGGGGGGGGGGGGGGGGGGGGGGGGGGGGGGGGGGGGGGGGGGGGGGGGGGGGGGGGGGGGGGGGGGGGGGGGGGGGGGGGGGGGGGGGGGGGGGGGGGGGGGGGGGGGGGGGGGGGGGGGGGGGGGGGGGGGGGGGGGGGGGGGGGGGGGGGGGGGGGGGGGGGGGGGGGGGGGGGGGGGGGGGGGGGGGGGGGGGGGGGGGGGGGGGGGGGGGGGGGGGGGGGGGGGGGGGGGGGGGGGGGGGGGGGGGGGGGGGGGGGGGGGGGGGGGGGGGGGGGGGGGGGGGGGGGGGGGGGGGGGCCCCCCCCCCCCCCCCCCCCCCCCCCCCCCCCCCCCCCCCCCCCCCCCCCCCCCCCCCCCCCCCCCCCCCCCCCCCCCCCCCCCCCCCCCCCCCCCCCCCCCCCCCCCCCCCCCCCCCCCCCCCCCCCCCCCCCCCCCCCCCCCCCCCCCCCCCCCCCCCCCCCCCCCCCCCCCCCCCCCCCCCCCCCCCCCCCCCCCCCCCCCCCCCCCCCCCCCCCCCCCCCCCCCCCCCCCCCCCCCCCCCCCCCCCCCCCCCCCCCCCCCCCCCCCCCCCCCCCCCCCCCCCCCCCCCCCCCCCCCCCCCCCCCCCCCCCCCCGGGGGCCCCAATTTGGGGGGCCGGGGGCCCCGGCCCCCCCCCCCCAAAAAAAACCTTTCCCAAACAAACCCCCCCCTGGCAGGAAACCCCTTCTCTATAACAGCCCCCGCCGGGCCCCTTTTGGGAAACCCTCGTAGGATTTTCAAGCCGCGGCCACTCCAGCACAGGCCCCCAAAACAACCCCTTTTCCCTGGAAAATACCGCCCGCTTCGGCTGAGATTGCAGCACCTTCACCCGCGGCCCTTTCCTTGGTACGGGGTTTGGACCCCGGCCCCGCCTCCCAAACCCCTCGGCCCCAAAAAACCCCCCGGTGCAGCAGGGTTTCCCACCGGCCTGTCCCTTTCTGGGACCACTGCGGCGTGGTTTTCAGGACCCGGGGACTCCCCACAGGCCAAACAACCCGGCCTTTCCGGAAAAACTCACCCCCTTTGGTGGCGATTGCAAACAGTTAAAACCCCAATGGTGGGACCTCTTCTGCCATTGGTTGGATTTGGAGGGCCCACAAACCCCACCCCCAAAAAAACGCCTTTCCTGGCGCAAAAACCCCCCCCTTCCCTTGGGGCCCTTGGTCAACCACCGGTGAGTGATTTCAGGGCCACTGCGGCGGATTTCCCCCACCCCCCCCAAAAAAACTTGCCCTTTTCCTGAGTAAAGCCTCCTTTTCCGCGATTGCAGGGCACTTGGCATCAAAACCCCGGCACGGCCCTTTGGAGCCCGGGTTTTTTTCGGGGGCCCCCCCCCGCCGCCCGAAAAAACCGGCCCTTCCAAAATCCCCCCCTGGCTGGTTGGACACTGGCTATAAAGCCCATCCCTGGCCCCTTTCCGGAAACCGGCCTTTTCGGAGACCCCCCGCCGGCCCCCAAAAAAGGCCTTTCCCAAAAACTTACCGCCCCTTCTTGGAATTGCGACCGGTTTCAACCAGCCGCCCTGGGCCCTTTAACATTCGGGGTTTTCAGGAGACGACTCCCACCGGTCCCAAACAAAACAAACCCGGGTAAAATTGCCCTTTTCTCTGGAGGTTTGGGGAAAAACCCCCAAAGCCCGGTCCAATTTGGCCCCCGGCAAAAACCGCCGCCTCCAGCCCGGCCCCAAAAAAAGCCTTTTCCCGGGAAAAAAGCCCTTGTCAGGGGCCCCCCACAACCACCCACCCCCTTTCCGGGGAAAAGTCATTTGGGCAGCGGCCCCCAACAACCCAAAAAACCCCGGCCTTTCCCGGGAAAAACCGCCCAAAATTTTGGTGGATCAGAGCACGGTCACAAGCCCCCAAAAAGGGCCCCTTTCTTGGGAACCTCCCGCTTTGGTTTCAGGGCCGGCCACTCCCAACCCCCCGGGGGCCTTTCCGGAAAAATACCCCTTCCTCGGAGGCAACCCCCCTAACAAACCCCTTCATGGAAATTTGGACCCTCGGTGGATTTGGGCAGGCCCACCAGCCCGAAAAAGGCCCCTTTCTGGAAAAACTCCCCATTTCGGGGGAGCCCCCCAAACCAAAACCACCCTGGTGCCACCTTTCTCGGGAACCGGGGACTGGTTTCAACCACCGCCCCCGGGGCCCCACAAACACGCTTTTGGAAAACCCCCACCCCAGGCAACAAAACCCTTTCAAAAATTCGCCTGGTGATTCGGGCCTCTCTTTAAAGGCCCCGCACCCCAAAAAACCGGTTTCCGGAAAAACCCGCCCCGGGAAAACCCGACCTTCTAACAACAACCCCCTCCGGGTTTAATTGGGAAAACCGGTCGGGGGTTTCGGCCCGGGCCACCCAACCCCAAAACGGCCCTTTTGAAAACCCAAACCGCCTTTCCAGAAACTTCTCTTGGCTGCCTTTTTTTTTTTTTTTTTTTTTTTTTTTTTTTTTTTTTTTTTTTTTTTTTTTTTTTTTTTTTTTTTTTTTTTTTTTTTTTTTTTTTTTTTTTTTTTTTTTTTTTTTTTTTTTTTTTTTTTTTTTTTTTTTTTTTTTTTTTTTTTTTTTTTTTTTTTTTTTTTTTTTTTTTTTTTTTTTTTTTTTTTTTTTTTTTTTTTTTTTTTTTTTTTTGGGAGCAGCCGGCCACCAGCCAGGCCAAAAAACCGGCCCTTTCCTGAAAACTACCCCCTTCTGTGGCAGATCAGAGCACTTGCTCTAAAACCAGCCCGCTTGCGTGCACCTTTCACTGGGAACATCGCGAGTGGATTTTCAGGGCAGCCCGGCATCCCCGCCACAACCAACAAAACGCCCCTTTTCCCCGGAAAAAGCCTGCCCTCTCTGGCTGGCAGATTGCAGGACCACTTGGTCTATCAAACCAGCCCGACTGGCATGGTGCTACCTTTCATCTGGAACCATCCTGCGTATCGTGGATTTTCAGGAGCCAGCCGGCCACTCCCAGCCACAGGCCCCCAACAAACACGGCCCTTTTCCCTGGCAAAAAAACTAACCGCCCGTTCTGGCTGGCAGATTGCAGGAGCCACTTGGCTCTATCAAACCAGCCCGCTCGGCACTGGTGCCACCTTGTCTGGGAACCATCCTGCGGCGTGGATTTTAAGGAGCCAGCCGTCCATTCCCAGCCACAGGCCCCAGAAAAAAAACCACGGCCCTTTTCTGCAAACAAAACTCACCCACCCGCTTCTGACTGGCAGATTGCAGCAGCATTGCTCTATCAAACCAGCCGACTTGGCACTGGTGCCACCTTTCATCTGGGAACCATCCTGCGCGTGGATTTTCAGGAGCCAGCCGGCCATCCCAGCCACAGGCCCCAACAAAACTACGGTCCTTTTCCCCGGAAAAAAACTGACCCCCATTTTCTGGCAGGCAGATTCCAGGAGACACTTGGTACAATCAAACCAGCCCGACCGGCACTGGTGCCACCTTTCATCTGGAAGCCATCCTGCGTATCGTGGATTTTCAGGAGCCAGCCGGCCTCCCAGCCACAGGCCCCAAACAAAAACTATGGTCCTTTTCCTGGCAAAAAAACTACCCCCCTTCAGGCTGGCAGATTGCAGGACACAAATGGCTCTATCAAAGCACTCCGCACTGGTGCCCCTTGTCGGAACATCCGTATCGTGGATTTTCAGGAGCCAGCCGCCACTCCAGCCACAGGCCCTAACACAAACCACGGCCCTTTCCCTGGAAATAAAACCACCTGACCTCTTCTGGCTGGCAGATTCAGAGCCACTTGGCTCTATCAAACCAGCCCGACTCGACACTGGTGCCAACTTGTCTGGAACCATCCTGCGTCGCGTGGATTTTAGGAGCCAGCCGGCACACCCAGCCACAGGCCCCCAAACACAAACTACGGACCTTTTCCCTGGAAAATAAAATGACCTGCCCATCTTCTGGCTTGGCAGATTGCAGGAGCACTTGTCTCTATCAAACATCACGCTTGGCACTGGTGCTAACTTTCATCGGGAACGATCCTGCATATCGTGGATTTTCAGGAGCCAGCCGGCCACTCCCAGCCACAGGCCCCCAAACACAAACAGTCCCTTTCCCTGGCAAAACAAAACTCACCCGCCCTCTTCTGGCTGGCAGATTGCAGGAGCCACTCCTCTATCAAACCAGCCCAACTCGGCACTGGTGCCACCTTTGGGCTGGGAACCATCCTGCGCGGCGTGGATTTTAAGGAGCCAGCCGGCAACTCCCAGCACAGGCCCCAAACAAAACCACGGGCCTTTTCCCTGGAAGTAAAACTGACCTGCCCATCTTCTGGCTGGCAGATTGCAGGAGCCACTTGGCTCTATCAAACCAGCCCGACTTGGCACTGGTGCCACCTTTCATCTGGGAACCATCCTGCGTATGTGGATTTTCAGGAGCCAGCCGGCCACTCCCAGCCACAGGCCCCAGAAAACAAACCACGGCCCTTTTCCCGGAAAAAAAACTAACCCCCCACTTCTGGCTGGCAGATTGCAGGAAACCACTTGGCTCTATCAAACCAGCCGACTTGGCACTGGTGCCACCTTTCATCTGGGAACCAGCCTGCGCGGCATGGATTTTAAGGAGCCAGCCGGCCATTCCCAGCCACAGCCCCAGAAACAAAAACCACGGCCCTTTCCCTGGCAAAAAAACTCACCCCACCGCTTCTGCTGGCAGATTGCAGGAGCACCTTGGTACTATCAAACCAGCCCGACACGGCATTGGTGCCACCTTTCATCTGGAAGCTATCCTGCGTATCGTGGATTTTCAGGAGCCAGCCGGCCACTCCCAGCCACAGGTCCCCAAACAAAAACTACGGCCCTTTTCCCTGGAAGTAAAACTGACCTGCCATCTTCTGGCTGGCAGATTGCAGGAGCCACTTGGCTCTATCAAACCAGCCCGGCTTGGCACTGGTGCCACCTTTCATCTGGGAACCATCCTGCGTATCGTGGATTTTCAGGAGCCAGCCGGCCACTCCCAGCCACAGGCCCCAGAAAACAAACCACGGCCCTTTTCACTGGAAAACAAAACTCACCCACCCCACTTCTGGCTGGCAGATTGCAGAAGCCACTTGGTACTATCAAAGCAGACCGACTTGGCACTGGTGCCACCTTTCATCTGGGAACCAGCCTGCGCGGTGGATTTTAAGGAGCCAGCCGGCCATTCCCAGCCACAGCCCCCGAACTCAAACCACGGTCCTTTTCCCTGGCAAAAAAAACTGAGCCGCCCCATCTTCTGGCTGGCAGATTGCAGGAGCACCTTGGTACTATCAAACCAGCCCGACACGGCATTGGTGCCACCTTTCATCTGGAAGCTATCCTGCGTATCGTGGATTTTCAGGAGCCAGCCGGCCACTCCCAGCCACAGGTCCCCAAACACAAACTACGGCCCTTTTCCCTGGAAGTAAAACTGACCTGCCCATCTTCTGGCTGGCAGATTGCAGAAGCCACTTGGCTCTATCAAAGCATCCTGGCATGGCACTGGTGCTACCTTTCATCAAGGAACAATCCTGCATATCGTGGATTTTCAGGAGCCAGCCGGCCACTCCCAGCCACAGGCCCCAGAAAAAAAACCACGGCCCATTTCCCTGGCAAACAAAGCTCACCCCACCCGCTTCTGGCTGGCAGATTGCAGAGCACTTGGCTCTATCAAACCAGCCCAACTCGCACTGGTGCCACCTTTCATCTGGGAACCATCCTGCGTATCGTGGATTTTCAGGAGCCAGCCGGCCACTCCCAGCCACAGGCCCCCAAACACAAACCACAGCCCTTTTCCCTGCAAGAAAACTTACCCACCCTGCTTCTGGCTGGCAGATTGCAGGAGCCACTTGGCTCTATCAAACCAGCCCGACTTCGCACTGGTGCACTTTCATCTGGGAACCATCCTGCGTATCGTGATTTTCAGGAGCCAGCCGGCCACTCCCAGCCACAGGCCCCAACCAAACCACGGCCCTTTTCCCTGGCAAAAAAAACTCACCCGCCCGCTTCTGGCTGGCAGATTGCAGGAGCCACATTGGCTCTATCAAACCAGCCAACTCGGCACTGGTGCCACCTTCATCTGGGAACCATCCTGCGCGGCGGGATTTTAAGGTGCCAGCCGGCCATCCCAGCTAAGGCCCCCAAACAAAAACTACGGCCCTTTTCCCAGAAGTAAAACTGACCTGCCCATCTTCTGGCTGGCAGATGCAGGAGCCACTTGGCTCTATCAAACCATCCCGACTTGGCACTGGTGCCACCTTTCATCTGGGAATTATCCTGCGTATGGTGGATTTTCATTAGCCAGCCGGCCACTCCCAGCCATAGGTCCCCAAACAGAAACTAGGGCCCTTTTCCCTGGAAGTAAAACTAACCTGCCCATCTTCTGGCTGGCAGATTGCAGGAGCCACTTGGCTCTATCAAACCAGCCCGACTTGGCACTGGTGCCACATTTCATCTGGGAACCAGCCTGTGCGGCGTGGATTTTCAGGAGCCAGCCGGCCACTCCCAGCCACAGGCCCCAGAAAAAAAACCACGGCCCATTTCCCTGGCAAACAAAGCTCACCCCACCCGCTTCTGGCTGGCAGATTGCAGAAGACACTTGGCTCTATCAAACCAGCCCAACTCCGCACTGGTGCCACCTTTCATCTGGGAACCATCCTGCGTATCGTGGATTTTCAGGAGCCAGCCGGCCACTCCCAGCCACAGGCCCCCAAACACAAACCACAGCCCTTTTCCCTGGCAAAGACAATTCACCCGCCCCGCTTCTGGCTGGCAGATTGCAGCAGACACTTGGCTCTATCAAACCAGCCTGTCTCGGCACTGGTGCCACCTTTCATCTGGGAATCATCCTGCGTATCGTGGATTTTCAGGAGCCAGCCGGCCACTCCCAGCCACAGGTCCCCAAACACAAACTACGGCCCTTTTCCCTGGAAGTAAAACTGACCTGACCATCTTCTGGCTGGCAGATTGCAGGAGCCACTTGGCTCTATCAAACCAGCCCGACTCGGCACTGGTGCCACATTGGGTCTGGGAACCAGCCTGCGCGGCGTGGATTTTCAGGAGCCAGCCGGCCACTCCCAGCCACAGGCCCCGAAGACAAACCACGGCCCTTTTCCCTGGCAAACAAAACTCACACCACCCGCTTCTGGCTGGCAGATTGCAGAAGACACTTGGCTCTATCAAACCAGCCAGACTCGGCACTGGTGCCACCTTTCTTCTAGGAACCATCCTGCGTATCGTGGATTTTCAGGAGCCAGCCGGCCACTCCCAGCCACAGGCCCCCAAACAAAAACTACTGCCCTTTTCCCTGGCAGACAAAACTCACCCGCCCCGCTTCTGGCTGGCAGATTGCAGGAGCCACTTGGCTCTTTCAAACCAGCCCGGCTTGGCACTGGTGCCACATTTCATCTGGGAACCAGCCTGTGCGGCGTGGATTTTCAGGAGCCAGCCAGCCACTCCCAGCCACAGGCCGCCAAAAAAAAACTACGGCCCTTTTCCCTGGAAGTAAATATGACCTGCCCGTCTTCTGGCTGGCTGATTGCAGGAGCCACTTGGCTCTATCAAATCAGCCCGACTCGGCACTGGTGCCACCTTTCATCTGGGAGCCATCCTGCGTGTCGTGGATTTTCAGGAGCCAGCCGGCCACTCCCAGCCACAGGCCCCAGAAAAAAAACCACGGCCCTTTTCCCTGGCAAACAAAACTCACCCCACCCGCTTCTGGCTGGCAGATTGCAGCAGACACTTGGCTCTATCAAACCAGCCCAACTCCGCACTGGTGCCACCTTTCATCTGGGAACCATCCTGCGTATCGTGGATTTTCAGGAGCCAGCCGGCCACTCCCAGCCACAGGCCCCCAAACACAAACCACAGCCCTTTTCCCTGCCAAAGACAATTCACCCGCCCCGCTTCTGGCTGGCAGATTGCAGCAGACACTTCGCTCTATCAAACCAGCCTGTCTCGGCACTGGTGCCACCTTTCATCTGGGAATCATCCTGCGTATCGTGGATTTTCAGGAGCCAGCCGGCCACTCCCAGCCACAGGTCCCCAAACACAAACTACGGCCCTTTTCCCTGGAAGTAAAACTAACCTGCCCATCTTCTGGCTGGCAGATTGCAGAAGCCACTTGGCTCTATCAAACCAGCCCGACTCGGCACTGGTGCCCCCTTCGGTCTGAGAACCATTCTGCGCGGCGTGGATTTTAAGGAGCCAGCCGGCCACTCCCAGCCACAGGCCCCCAACTCAAACCACGGCCCTTTTCCCTGGCAAAAAAAACACACCCGCCCTGCTTCTGGCTGGCAGATTGCAGGAGCCACATGGCTCTATCAAACCAGCCCAACTCGGCACTGGTGCCACCTTTCATCTGGGAACCATCCTGCGCGGCGCGGATTTTAAGGTGCCAGCCGGCCACTCCCAGCCATAGGCCCCCAAACAAAAACCACGGCCCTTTTCCCAGGAAGTAAAACTGACCTGCCCATCTTCTGGCTGGCAGATTGCAGGAGCCACTTGGCTCTATCAAACCAGCCCGACTTGGCACTGGTGCCACCTTTCATCTGGGAACCATCCTGCGTATTGTGGATTTTCAGGAGCCAGCCGGCCACTCCCAGCCACAGGCCCCAAACAAAACTAGGCCCCTTTTTCCCCGGAATAAAACTAACCTGCCCACCCCTGGCTGGGAGAATTTCGGGGCCCCCTTGGCTCTATCAAACCAGCCCGACTTTGGGAGGTGCCACCTTTTATCTGGGAAACCCCCCTGCGGTGGATTTTCAGGAGCCAGCCCCGGGCCCCTCCCCGCCCCCAGGCCCCCAAAACAAAAACCCAGGGGCCCCTTTTCCCCCGGAAAAAACTACCCCCCCCTTCTGGCTGGGAGATTGCAGAAAACCCCTTGGCTCTTCAAACCAGCCCAAATCCGCACTGGTGCCCCCTTTTTCTGGGGAAACCCTCCTGCGTACCCTGGATTTTCAGGAGCCAGCCGGCCACTTTTCCCCCCAAAGGCCCCCAAACACAAAACCCCAGCCCTTTTCCCCGGAAAAAAATTACCCCCCCCGCTTTTGGCTGGCGATTGCAGGAGCCCCTTGGCTCTATCAAACCAGCCGCTGGCACTGGTTTCCACCTTTCTCTGGGAAACATCCTGCGTATCGTGGGTTTTCAGGGGCCACCGGGCCCCTCCCCCCCACAAAGGCCCCCAAAAACAAACACGGCCCTTTTCCCTGGGAAATAAAAAGAACCTGAACCCTCTTTGGCTGGGAGATTTCAGGAGCCACTTGGGTTAATTAAACCCCCCCACTGGGAAATGGGCCCCAAAATTTGGGGCCCGGAACCAACCTGGGGGGTGGATTTTAGGGCCCGCTGGGCCCCTCCCCGCCACAAAGGGCCCCCAAACAAACCACGGCCCTTTCCCCCGCAAACAAAAATCCCCCCCCGCTTCTGGCTGGCAGATTGCAGAAAACCCCTTTTGGGGGTATCAAACCACCCGAAATCGGCACGGTTCCCCCCTTTTTCTAGGAACCATCCTTGGATCGTGGGTTTTTAGGGCCAGCCGGCCACTCCCAAAAAACAGGCCCCCCAAAAAAAAACTACGCCCTTTTCCCCCGGAAAAAACAAACCCCCCCCCCTTCTGGGGTGGCAATTGCAGGGGCCCCTTGGCTCTTTCAAACCAGCCCCCTTGGGACGGGGCCACCTTTTATCTGGGGAAACCCCCTTTGGGCGTGGATTTTCAGGGGCCACCCCCCACTCCCACCACAGGCCCCAAAAAAAACCACGGGGCCCCTTTTTTGGAAAAAATAACCCCCGCTTCTGGGTGGCGATTCAGGACCATTGGCTCATCAAACAACCCCATGGCAAATGGGCCACCTTTTTCTGGGGCCCTCCTGGGTTCGTGATTTTCAGGGGGCCCCCGGGCCCCCCCCCCAAGGGGCCCCCAAAAAAA
>NW_026992996.1:0-22848 GCF_028769735.1 Zonotrichia leucophrys gambelii
TTTGTTTTCCACTTTGCTCCTCCGAGAAATTCCTTCCTGAACCCGGTGTTGGGGGAGGGGTGGTTGGAGGTTTGTTTTGTTTTGGGGGGCTCCCTTTTGGAGATTTCCCCTAATTTGTCCTAAACCAGGACAAAACCTAAGTGTTTTTCTTACCTCTGAAAATATAATTAGCATGAAAGCATATACACAGTGATGTCTTATTATCTCTTTAACACTTTTTCTGTCCTGGCTGGTCAATATCTAAGGATGCAGTGCCCTGCTTAATTCTGGGCTGCAGGAACAAAAAGCCTTTGGTCCAGCCTGACTGAGGATTCAAACCTCTGCTGGTGGTTGAATTGCAACCATGGATCACCAAAAAATATATCCAGACCTGAAAAGGAGCAATTATGGAGCCACCCACTCTTTGCTGGCTGTGGAGTTTTTGTCAGTCAGTTCCCTGGGGCTGGGGGAGCTGTCATGGGGCAGGGAGGGCCAGGGCTGGCAGTGGCTGCTCAGGGATGGCTTTGGCCCGTGTCCCTCCAAGCAGCCACTGCCCAAGCAGCTGCGCCACCCCCGGGCTCTCCTACTGGCCTGCTGGGCTTTGTTGGGTGGTACAGCCTGTGCCAAGGGGCAGCAAGGTGCCTGCAGGCCCCAGCTCTGGGGCAAACGGAGAACGTCCTGCCCGCATCCACCGTGCTGCCAGCTCAGCAGTGCAGCACAGCACAGGCTGACACTCCCCATTGCTCCCACAGGTGCAGCCGGCCCCACCACACGGGTTCCTGATTCCCAGGAGGGGTGTGAAAAATGGCAATCACTTGTTTGTAAAATTGTAAAACTTTATTATTAATAAATTGGTTATAAAAATAGCAATATCATTAGAGTGCTAAAAATTTTGGACAATTTGGATTAGGACAATAGGAGACAATAGAAAGATAGAGTTACAGACATCTTGGTATCTATTTTCTGGGCAGCATAAGCCCGAAAAAGGACAGACATTAACAGAGGATTAACCCTTAAAAACAATAATCTGTTGCATATTCGTGCATCTCATACATGATGCATAAATTCCATTCAAACACAGGATTTTGTCTGGTCCTCGTCAACTTCTCCCTCTTAATCCTAACCGGCTTCCTGAGGGCTGAGCGATGCAGGAAGAAGTTAGTTTCTTCTGATAGGAGAGCAATACATTCTTTTTCTCTGACAAATTGCAGTGTTCTATGGCTGCTATATTAGCAAAAAGCCAATCATAAAATACATATTTCTCAGAGGACCTTGGAATGGGTTGCTGTTAGGGAACACTCTGCTTGCATGGGATAAGGGCAAGTTTGACCTTCTATTGATGCTGGAAAGGATTTGGAAGTGCTCAACACAGCCCTGACTGAGAGCTTCCCTGTTGCAGTGCATGTTTTTGATTGTAATTCGGTCCTAGTAGTCAGTTTTATGACACCCCCTTATTTGGTATTGTTATACCACATTTTATTCCCAATGGGTTGTTCCTTCCCCCCCCCCCCCCCCTCCGTGTTGTTGGCTTTCCCCTAGTTGTCCATCTCCCCAAAGTCCTGCCCTTTTGTTCCCTGTTCCTCCTCCCATTCAATGTCAATCCCTCCCCAAGCCTGCCCCTTTCTCTAGAAACTTCCCTGTCCATTTGATATCCGTTGAAACCCTATTGGTTTGTTTAAGTTGTCCTCCTCCCCTGTAATCCCCTATATGTTTAAACAATGTATTCCCCGCCTTGTGTTCCACCTCAGTTTCTCCCAACTGGCTAAAGACTGTATCCTCCCCAGGGACCTCCGCAGTTTGGAAATCAGTGGAGGCCTTTAATTCCGTGTCATTCTGTCGCTGACTCTGCGGGGAGTAAACATACAGAAGACCTCTCCCTGTTTCTTGTCCCTACCCCAGCGGACTCCACCTGTGCTGTAAAGCAGCTGTGCCCTACAGCCAAACCCCAGAGTTGACAGTTTTCTGGGGGCGGCCCACTCTGGGTGTTGGTGTTGGCAGCTAGGCGGGCTGAAGAAATCGGGCACTGCAGCACTTCCCGAATGAGCTCTTCTCTTGCAATAAAGAGATGGAGCTGTCAGCCCAGTGTCCAGGTGGCAGCAGCAGCAAAGCCCACCCGGCAGCAGCGCTGGCTGAGATCCATGGCCAGGAGCAGCCGTGGATGCCCACGGTGTGGGCAGGCACGAGCCAGGCAGGGGCTGCTGTGACCAGCGGCAGGGCCCCGAGGGCTGGGAGAGCCCATGCTGAGTGTCCCTGGGCTGAGGGCACATTTCCTTCCCTGACATCATCTGGGCCTGGAGCTCCTCCAGTGGCAAGCCCAGGGAAAGAGGGAAGCCATCAGTAGGTGCTTGCCTTGAGAATAATGGAAAGAGGCTGGACTCTGAAGGAAGTCCTTCATAGCCGGAGGGATGAGCTCAGAGCCAGACAGACACTGGGCCTGTGGCAGCCCCGGATCTCTTATGAGCATAGTGGGGATTTGTCCCCCAGGCCTCATCTGTTCACCCAGGGACACATGGTGAACACACACACACAGAAGATGGCTCAGCACTGTTGCTGCTCCCTGAGTGTTTTGTTTGGGTCCCTCTAAAGGCATGCAGGGGCTTTGGGTCACCTCTCTGCTGTGCAGGGGACTGGGGACACCAAGAAGTTGTGCACGGAATTTAATGTATGTCCAAAGGTGTGCAGGTGCATCTGTAAATTGAGCAGGACTTGGGGGTCTCCTGTGAGGCACACAGGGGGATTTTAGGGTGGCTGAGGACACTCGTAAGATGTGCACGGGGTTTGGGTGTCCCCTGAAGTGTGCAACTACCCTGATGTCCTGTGTTACATTATTTCTGTAAGCTTTGGCATCAAGTTGTTCACTTTTTAAATATGGGAAAAAGGGCTGCACAGCACACAGCAGGGACTCGGTGTCAGCGTGGCAGGGCTGCTGCTGCCTGCAATAGTGCGAATAACTAACGTGAGTTGAATTTTGGACTTGGTGTTGATGATGTATGTAGAGCCACAAAATGTCTCACTTCTCCAATATCATATATCTCACTTCTTTTAAAGAAAATCTAGATTGCAAATAGACACAGGGTGGGACATCCTCTCCTCGCTGGAAGGGCACCTCTTGAGATTGATTCCAAGAAAATCCTGCCCCAGCCACGAGGTCACAGCAGGCTCTGAGGTCACAGAGGTGCCAGAGCCCCGTGGTTGCACAGCAGCACAAGGAGCGAGCAGTCAGTGCTTGAGCACAACTGTTGCGGCAGCAGCGGCGGTGGCAGCAGTGGTGCTGACATTGGGACAGCGGTGTCAGGACAGCGGTGGCAGCAAGAGCTGCGGGACTGGCAGAGGGCAAGGCACCATGGCCCTTGCTCTGCGCCTCTTCCTCCTGCTCCTCCTGGCCGTGGCCCTGCCTGCCAGGGCTGCCCAGGCTGCTCCGCTGCAAGCGTGGCGAGCAGGTGAGCCGGCAGCCTGGCTCCCCTTTCCCGGGACAGCGCTCCCTGCTCCCCGGGAAGCGCTGGGGATGGTTTTCCCCAGGCCTTTAGGGAGGGTTTCCTCTGGGGGAGGGAGAGTAACACCATGGGCCCTGGGCAGCCCCTGTTGCCTCTCCAGGGATGTGTCACAGGGCCTGCAAAGAGGGTGGAGAGTGACCAGGAGCCAGCCCAGAGCTGCCCAGGTCCCTGTGCAGCTTTGGCCTTGTGCATTCACATCTAGGTCCCACAGCCTTAGTCTCTGAAAAGCAGAGGGGGGATCCCAGGACACTGTGGAAATGGGTTTGGGTGTTTGCTTCCCTCTAGATGAGCTTGCTAGGAAGGTTTCTCCAGCAGCTTGGCTCCATGAGGATTTCCAGCCTCTTAAACCTCCTGCAGGTATGTTGTCAATGCTCCCCTCAGAGGATAGTCCTTGACAACCTGGCAGGTACCAGGTGAAAGAAGCTGCTGTGGCTGTTGTGTTACAGGAGTTTCTGCAGGGAGGACTTTCCAGGCTTCTTTCTGGGTTGCTGCTCACAAGCCCAGCGCCCATCACAGGGGTGAGCAGTGTGTCCCTGCTGACCCTACAGGCTGAGCCCTGCATCTGTGGGATCCACTCATCTGACATGCAATCACTTCTCTTAAGGTCCTCCAAGAGGGAGGAACAAGCCTGGAGGAGACAGAAAGTCTCTAGAGGTGTCCAAACCCATGGACAGGATACTGAGTGACCTGGAGAGATGCCGTGGTGGGTGCATTTCCCTCAGCCTTGTGCTGGGGCTCAGCAGCCGGGGGCTTTGGCTGCACATCTGGACACGCCGTGCCTGGCACAGCGGGAAGGGATCCATGGCAGCCTCGCTGCCCCGCTGCTGCTTCCACGCCCTGCAGGGCTGTTTGCCAGCCTGACCTGGCTGCAGCTCCTCCCCAGCCTCTGCAGGAAGGCATTTGGCATCAGCTCACAGGCAGCCCAAACTGCACCATGGGCCTGTGATCCCGTGCAATTTCCCAGTCTCTGGGTAGATGCAGAGAGGCAGCTGTTTGCAGGAGGGAGGGCCCTGGAGCAGCTCCAAAACCCTGGGCATTTTCCTGATCCTTTTCCATGCCTTTGGCAAGTATTGCCTGGAGCAGAAGGGCACAGCACAGAGGAATTACGGCATGCAGGCTCAGGGGTTTGGGTACTGAGCACTCCTGTGCCAAGGGGCAGCAAGGTGCCTGCAGGCCCCAGCTCAGGGGGTAACGGGGAGTGAGAACGTCCTGCCTGCATCCACCGTGCTGCCAGCTCAGCAGTACAGCACAGCATGGGCTCACACTCTCCATTGCTCCCACAGATGCAGCCGGCACCTCAACATGTGCTGACAACACCTGGAGAAGAGTTTTCTGCTGGGAAAAACCTTGTTTGGTGAAGTTGATGGCCATTGTGCCTGGTGCAGCACTTTTCCTGTTGATGTGCTGTGCAGCAATCTGGTATTGCTGGAAGAGAAAATCGTGAGTGTTTTGTGATTTCTCTCCCTCAAACAACTTCCTTTAAAGGCTGCTCATAAATAAGGAACATTCCCAGTGTTGCTGCAGTGGAGTTGTGGCCAGTCCATGGTTGTCCAAAGAACTCTCCTGAGGGTTCTGCTGCTGCCCAGAGCTTTCATTGGCCTCTTAATTGCTGGGCCTTGTCCTGGGGGGCCCGCTGGGGCTGCAGCCAGTGCTGGCTCCCACTGAGGCTGCCTGGCCAAGAGCAGCCCCAGGGGCACAGGGCAGAGGAAAGCACGGTGGGGAGGAGAAAGAGCAGGGACGAGATTGCCCTTGAAAGGCAGAGGCGCTCTGGGGCCCGCTCCTGCCCAGGAAGCCTGCCCAGAGCCGTGCCCTGCTGGCCGGGGCCTTGAGGGGCAGCTGTGCAGCTGGGCCAGGCTGTGCCAGCAGCTCCAGCCATGCTGGGGAAGTCTTGCCAGCTCTGGGCCCTGCTGTGCAGGAGGGTCCCTGTGTACCACTGGCACCTGGGGCCTCAGCCACCTCCTCTCTCCACAGGTGCTCCTGTTCATTGTCAGAAGAAGAGCCTAACAACTCAGGCAAAGTTCTTCCAACCTCTTATCCCAATTCTCCATATCTGCCCCTATCTTCCCTGCCATGGCTCCAGCACCATCATGAACCCTTCCCAAAACCCACCCCTCCCAAACAAGACCCTCTGCCTTTGAGCCCCCTGGTCCTGTTTCCCGGCCAGCACTGAAGTTGGCCAGCCCCTGTCTGCCAGGGCAGGGCTTGGCCCACATTTAATGTCTTAATAAAGAAATGGAGTTGTCACAGCTCTGTCCAGATGGTAGCAGCAGCAAAGCCCACCCAGCGGAAGCACAGGCAGAGATCCATGGCCAGGAGCAGCCGTGGATGCCCATGGTGTGGGCAGGCAGGAGCCAGGCAGGGGCTGCTGTGACCAGCAGTGGGGTCCCGAGGGCTGGGGGAGTCCATGCTGAGCATCCCTGGGCTGAGGGCACATTGCCTTCTGGGGGATGATCTGGGCCTGAGCCTCATGAGGCACAGTGTGATATTTTGGGATCTGTGCTCAGAGGTGAAGGGGTCCCTCATGAGGCACACAGTGATATTTTGGGGTCCCTGCTGAGGGGTGAAGGGATCTCTCATGAGGCACACATGGATATTTTCAGGTCCATACCGAGGGGTGCAGGGATCCCTCATGAATCACAAAGGAGTATTGATGGCCTCTCCTAAGGTGTGCAGGCATCTCTCATGAGGTGTGCAGCGGGGTTACATTTGAGGGGGTTTTTACTCCTCTCAGCACAGCAAAGGGTCACTTGGCCGAGGTTTTGCAAAGCTGGGAGAAAGCCTCTTGCAAAGCCTTGGGCCTGGCTGCGGGCACAGCGGGCGGGCGGAGCCCATCCCCTGGGGCCAGGCCGGGCTGGGCCAGGCTCTGGTCTCGGAGGTCTCCGGCAGGGAAGGGCTATGGCCCTGGGCTCTGATGAGGCTGCTGAGCTCCGCCCTGGCCCTGTGCTGCAGCCCAACACATTTACAGCCGGAGCCATGCAAGGAGTCCTGCCAAGAGCAAATTGTTCTAATGTTGTCTCTAGGACAAAAAAGGAGCAAACCAACCCTGCTGATAGATGAGGAAAGAGAATTCAAGGTCATTTAAAGCGCTGCTCAGTTCAAGGTTGGCTTTCGTTTGACTGAGCTGATGCTAAGAACTATTTTCTCACATATGGTGGCGTTTCTCTGCAAACAGGCTTTGATGAGAAATTTCTGACCACATTTGCTTTTGCTCTTTAAGATAAGTCACGAACATGAGTAGCTTTGTTGAGGAATGGAGAATTGTTTGTAGCTCAGGAGGAACCTTACATTTTAGCACAGGAGGAAGGTAAGGCACAGGTTTAAAGGCTTGCTCCTCCTGGAGTGACACACTTTCAGAGGAGTCTGTGAGGAGAAGTCCCCTCAGCCACTGCCAGGGCTGTCTGCCTCCTGTGCAGGCTCAGTATTCTGGGAGTTCCACGAGCCTCAGCTGCCAGTGAATATTCTTCTGAATATTTCTTGTTGTGCAGTACAGAGGAAGAATATTTGGTGCTAGATTCCCCTCTGGGCTTTGAGGTAAATCTCAGTAAAGCTGGTGATTTTTATGTCCAGATGAACTTTTTATGGAGAGTAAGGAAAAAGGGAAGAAGTACCGTGGAAAATTAATTGCTCAAAATGTGAGCGGCCAAATCACACTAAAAATGAAATCAAACCTGAAGAATTTTTTTATTTTTTTTCCCTTGACAGGTAAGACAAAACATGCAGTGCTAATAAAGTCTTTAAGAGATGCAACGAGCTCCCAGCTGTATGAAAATCAAAGAGGTAAAGGATGAGAAAGGGCATGGGAAGAATCTTCAGCCCTTCCTGTTGAAGGTCCAAGAGTATGAAAACCGACTCTGGCTGTTGCCTGTAGGTAACACGGGCTAATTGTAGAGGAGGGCAGGCGCCCAAGCTGTTGGTGGCCCAAGCCCTGCATGGCTAGCCCAGTTGCAGTCCTAGTTGGACCAGGGCGGCGGGCTCGGGAGGGGTGGAGGTGGGGGGATCTCAGGAGGCTTCCGCTTCAAGGCCGGGCTGGGGGGCCTTGGGGGAGGCACAGAGGGCTGGTGCTCTGCTTTCTTGGGCAACTCCTGCTGCCAAGGCCTTGTGTGAGAGCTGTCAAAGGCGACGGTCTCTGGGCTCTCTGGGGGAGAGGGAGAGGCACGCCTTCTCGGCCGGGATGCTGGAGCGGCGGCAGCGCGACTGTGGAGAGAGGAGGTGGCTGAGGCCCCAGGTGCCAGTGGCACACAGGGAGCCTCCTGCACAGCAGGGCCCAGAGCTGGCAAGGCTCCCCAGCACGGCTGGAGCTGCTGGCACAGCTTGGCCCAGCTGCACAGCTGCCCCTCACGGCCCCGGCCAGCAGGGCACGGCTCTGGGCAGGCTCCGTGGCCAGGAGCGGGCCCCAGAGCGCCTCTGCCTTTCAAGGGCAATCTCGTCCCTGCTCTTTCTCCTCCCCACCGTGCTTTGCCTCTGCCCTGTGCCCCTGGGGCTGCTCTTGGCCAGGCAGCCTCAGTGGGAGCCAGCACTGGCTGCAGCCCCAGCGGGCCCCCCAGGACAAGGCCCAGCAATTAAGAGGCCAATGAAAGCTCTGGGCAGCAGCAGAACCCTCAGGAGAGTTCTTTGGACAACCATGGACTGGCCACACCTACACTGCAGCCTCTCTGTTCCCTGAATGTTCCCTGACTATGTGCAGCCTTTAAAGAAGATGGAGGGTACAGATGGGCCAACACTTACCGTTTCTTTCCCTTCCACAACCGGAACCCAGCATAGCACAGTACCACGGAAATTGGCACAGTGAACAGTGTCACTACCGTGCCTATCATGCAGGACCTGCGCACGTCCTGGGGGCAGATAATTCTTGGT
Source organism: Zonotrichia leucophrys gambelii (assembly GCF_028769735.1). NCBI lineage: Eukaryota > Metazoa > Chordata > Aves > Passeriformes > Passerellidae > Zonotrichia > Zonotrichia leucophrys. Next base: position 8,328 of record NW_026992996.1, read on the forward strand.
GTTTTCCGTGGATTCTGGGCGTCAGTGTCTGACTTGCCAAGCACTTCTGTGGGAGCAATGGGGAGCGTCAGCCCATGCTGTGCTGCACTGCTGAGCTGGCAGCACGGTGGATGCGGGCAGGACGTTCTCCGTTTCCCCCAGAGCTGGGGCCTACAGGCACCTTGCCGCCCCTTGGCACAGGCTGTGCCACCCAACAAAGCCCAGCAGGCCGGGAGGAGAGCCTGGGGGCAGCGCAGCTGCTTGGGCAGTGGCTGCTTGGAGGGACACGGGCCAAAGCCATCCCTGAGCAGCCACTGCCAGCCCTGGCCCTCCCTGCCCCGTGACAGCTCCCCCAGCCCCAGGGCACAGAGTCAGGCCTTGGCAGGACCCAGTGCAGCCCCTGCCCAGTCAGGAGCCAAGGCTGGCTCTGGCCCTGGGCTCACGGCAGGGCTCCCGCTCGGGGCTGCTCCTGTGCCTTGGGCCTCTGGGCACTCAGGGCCAGCTCCAGAGCAGCTGCAGCGGGAGGGACGTTGGTGCACGAGTCCCCTTTCCCCGGGGCTGTGAACGAGCTCCAGAGGCCTCCAGGCCTCCAGAGGCCTCCTCCAGCTTTGGCTGCTGCCGGGCTGGGCAAGGGCAGGCCCTGGGGGAAAGAGCTGCTGCCACACAGCCCCACCAAGGGCTGAGCCTGGTGGAGCAATTATCTCCTGTACCTGTGCCCATGTCTGGCATCTCCTCCTTTCCTGCATCAGTGGCTGGCACAAAGCCATTGCTTCCTACAGGATATGGCCCCACCTGCATGGACTTTTGCTCCATTGCTTGAGAAAGGAAAAAGGACAGCTGGGTCAGATGGAACCATTGCAGGTGGCAACTTCAGGAGACAATACTTGTCAAGTCGTGGATAAGGATCAGGAAAATGGCCAGGTGATTGGGGCTGGGCCAGAGACCTCCCTGACTGAAAAAGCCCCTACACGTGATCTGACTGGAGATTAGGAAATTGCAGGGGATCTCAGGGCATCTATGGCCCATGGTGCAGTTTGGGCTGCGTGTGAACTGATGCCAAATGCCTTCCTGCAGCGGCTGGGGAGAAGCTGCAGCCAGGTCAGGTTGGGAAACAGCCCTGCAGGGCGTGGAAGCAGCAGCGGGGCAGCGAGGCTGCCATGGATCCCTTCCCGCTGTGCCGGGCACGGCGTGTCCAGATGTGCTGTCAAAGCCCCCGGCTGCTGAGCCTGAGGACAAGGCAGAGGGAAATGCACCCACCACGGCGTCTCTCCAGGTCATTCAGCATCTGCTCCAGATGTTTGGCTGCCTCCAAGGATTTCGTGTCTCCTATGTCTCGGTTCTTCCATTTAGGAGGACCTTAATGGGAAGTTCCATTTCTCCTTCAGGCCCAAGTGGCAGTGAGGGCACCTGGGTGATTGGTGCCCTCCAAGGCACTCCCTCAGCTCTGCCTTCCACTCAGGAGCAGGGCCAGAGGGACCTTGTGCCTGCAGTGGCCCCACACTGGAATGGAAGGAGCCCCTTGTGGGGCAGTCGGGGCAGAAAGGACTCCCTGGAGCTGCCAGCAGCTCCAAACCCAGCCCCAGGCAGGGCCAGGGCTTGGCAGTGGCAGCAGGAGCAGCTCAGGCTCCCTGGGGCCAGCAAAGGAGCTGAGAAAGGCTCAGCCCTGGGGCACAGCCCTGAGCCCGGCCCCTTCCCTCTCTGCTCTTCTCTGTGGCTGCAGAGAGCACACGGAAGGACACAGTGGCATTGCACACGGAAGGAGGATGGACAGCTAAATGATCCTTCCTCCCACTGACAGCGATCCTGTGGGATCACAGAAGGGAGCAGGGCAAGATTTCCAGATTCTTTAAACCCAGAGATTATGTTAAGGGACAGGGCTCATGACTGAGCCGTTGCCACATGGACACTGATTATTTTTCAGGAAAGGAACACAGAGAACTTGCCTCCACCATGCCCTAGAGTCTTCATACTGTCGTTCACCAGCTTTTCCATATAAGCCATCTTATCGTTCCAGTCTAGAAGAGTGCAAAGACCAGGGCATTTCCATGGTGTGCTGGGATCCCCCACTGCTTACAGTAAATGGGCACTGCAAGGGGGCCATGTAAGGCTGTGGGAGCCAGATGTGAATGCACAAGGCCAAAGCTGCACAGGGGCCTGGGCAGCTCTGGGCTGGCTCCTGGTCACTCTCCACCCTCTTTGCAGGCCCTGTGACACATCCCTGGAGAGGCAACAGGGGCAGCACAGGGCCCCCGGGGCTCTCTCCCTCCCCCAGAGGAAACCCTCCCTAAAGGCCTGGGGAAAACCATCCCCAGCGCTTCCCGGGGAGCAGGGAGCGCTGTCCCGGGAAAGGGGAGCCAGGCTGCCGGCTCACCTGCTCGCCACCCTTGCAGCGGAGCAGCTTGGGCAGCCCTGGCAGGCAGGGCCACGGCCAGGAGGAGCAGGGGGAAGAGGCGCAGAGCAAGGGCCATGGTGCCTTGCCCTCTGCCAGTCCCGTGGCTCTTGCTGCCACCGCTGTCCTGACACCGCTGTCCCAATGTCAGCACCACTGCTGCCACCGCCGCTGCTGCTGCCGCAACAGTTGTGCTCAAGCACTGACTGCTCGCTCCTTGTGCTGCTGTGCAACCACGGGGCTCTGGCACCTCTGTGACCTCAGAGCCTGCTGTGACCTCATGGCCAGGTTGGAGTTGTGTGGGCACTGGGATCTGCCTTCTTTGGCAGGGAGCTGCTCTGTCCAAGGGCTGTGACACAGTCCCAGCCCAGCTGATCTCACAGGCTGGGCCATGAAGGGATGGAGAGCAGCCCTGCCAAGAAGGACTTGGGGGTGCTGCAAGATGAGAGGCTGCACATGAGCCAGCCATGTGCATCCAAAGAAGTGTGCCCAGCAGCTTGAAGGAGGTGATTCCACCCCTCTGCTCTGGTGAGACCCCACCGGGAATACTGTGGAAGAGGTTTTACAGTGACCTCAATGAGCCATTGAGAACTTTGATAAGAGGATCCATGTCCCTACCAAGGTTGTTGACATAGAAACCAAGAAAGAAAGAAGGATAAATAAGATAAATCTGCAACTGCCTATTCCAAGAAGCACTTTGCTTGTCTCTCGTGACCAGTGAGTAAAGTGTAAACTTATGAGCTTTGTAAGAATGTAGAACAAGCATGCATGCTAGAATAAAAACAGGGTTTGAAGCCTTCTGGAAACAGAGTGTGTTGCTTTGTACTCTCTTTGTCTGTACCACGACAGAGTACTGCATCCAGCTCTGGGCTCCCCACACAGGAAGGCCATGGTCCTGTTGGATCTATTCCAGAGGAGGAACAAAATGCTCTGAGGGCTGGAGCCCTTCTGCTTTGGAGACAGGCTGGGAGAGCTGGTGGCGTTCAGCCTGGAAGGGAGCAGACTCCAGGGAGACCTGATTGCTGCCTTTCAGTACCTGAAGGAGGCTTGTAAAAGAGATGGGACAGAACTTTTAGTAGAGCCTTTTGTGAGCAGACCGAGAGGGAATGCTTTTAATCTAAAAGATGGTCAACTCAGACAGGGCAAAAGAAACCCATTCTTTCACTGTAGGTTTTGAAAGCCTGGCACAGGTTGCCCAGAGAGGTGGACATCCATCCCTGCAGACATTCAAGCTCATGCTCTGAGCAACCTGACCTACTTAAAGGTGTCCCTGCTCAGTGCACGGCATTGGACTAGATGGCCTTTAAATGTCCCTTCCAAGCCAAGCCATTCTGTGTTCCTGGGCACTATCAAAGCAGTGCTGGATTAGTGCTGGGGTGATTATGTGGCACCTGTATTTTGGTAGTTGGGTCCTTTAGCAATTGGCCCTAAGAGCATTCATGGTCTGGGCAGTGAAGTCTGCAAACAACAGACAGTGTGCTCAAGGAGAAACAGGGGAGGAACACTGCTCCAGCTCAGATAAATGCCAGCATTTTGCTGCCCATTCCTAGTTAAGAAATAAAGGAATGTCCTGAAGATCCCTTCATGTGGGTGCATTTTTGGCTGTATCAGTACTTGTGTTCTGTAAAACAGGGAAGTTGTTAATGCTTCTTGCCCCATTTATCACTGAATGAAACTCAAATACTGCATTGCTCCTTGTCTACTTGCTTCCAAGTCAAGGCAAATTTTGGTCATGATTGAGTGGGACATATTCACCTGTTCACAAGCAAATTCTTCTTGCCATTCACACAGAGGCAAGTTTGTTTGGTGGATTTGCTCCAATCGGACAGGAATTAAGGCCTACCTCTCACTAGAACTAAAGCTGATGCATTAGGGTGCAATGTCTTTGAGTAATTTGTCCTGGTGACTGGCATTGTAGAGAGTTGTTCTGGAATTAAATGACACTTGAAGACACATGTAGTCTACCATATTTCTGGCATACTAGAAGTGAAAAAACAGCCTTTGAAACATGATTTTATCCTTTTTTCCTCCTCCTCCTCCTCCTAGGAATTTCAATGTCTGAGGTCTAAACTCTTCAGCTGCCTCACAAACATTGTTTTAATTCAGACAGGTATCCATGCCTTGAGCCACAAATCATGACTGTGGCTGTGAAGCTTGAAGCAATGTAGGTTTATAGCACTAAAAGTAATAATCCATTCCCAGGTTAAGCCAAGCATTTCCCGAGTAACTCTACCTATCCTCAGGGATGTTTCAAAAAGGATCATTGTAAAAGCTGGGAATCAGGAGAAAGAGTGTCATCAAAATTAAAAAGACAGCTTTCTGAGATCTTTATGTTCCTATAAAAAGAGATTCAAAATTGTTCATATATGGAACATTGACTAAGAAGTGAATGACAGATTGTCAAAATAATTGAGGAACAAAATACCATAAATAAAACTATGTTTACATGTGAATAATAAGTAAACCACCTTGCTAAGAAAAAAAACAGACCTGCCAATACTAAAACCAATAAGGCTGTTTCATCTGTCTCAATACAAAAAAAAAAAAAAAACACTGAAAAGAATCAGAGGTCATTAAGACGATTAGTGTATATACAGGAAATTCCAGGGATTGGGAAAAAATGAAGGAAACTGTAGAGTGCAATTCCCAGAGTTAACCTGGAATTTATTGGTGGATTTGTTGCAAAATTTCTGAGAGCAGGCTGGAAAAGCATAGGGGCTGGTCAGCCCATGGGTGGGCATTTAGAGCAGCCTGAGGGATGTTTCTGGGACCAACTGCAGGGAAGAAGAGCAGCAGACAATTACTGGGACAATCTCTTTGCTGGCTGTGAAGTTTGTGTCAGTCAGTTCCCTGGGGCTGGGGGAGCTGTCATGGGGCAGGGAGGGCCAGGGCTGGCAGTGGCTGCTCAGGGATGGCTTTGGCCCGTGTCCCTCCAAGCAGCCACTGCCCAAGCAGCTGTGCTGCCCCCGGGCTCTCCTCCTGGCCTGCTGGGCTTTGTTGGGTGGCACAGCCTGTGCCAAGGGGCAGCAAGGTGCCTGCAGGCCCCAGCTCTGGGGGAAACAGAGAACGTCCTGCCCGCATCCACCGTTCCGCCCGCTCAGCAGTGCAGCACAGCATGGGCTGACGCTCCCCATTGCTCCCACAGGTGCAGCCGGCCCCACCACACGGGTTCCTGATTCCCAGGAGGGGTGTGAAAAATGGTGTTGTGGTGTGTTTTTAGTTTCCGGGTCCCTTCCTCAGGTGTGCCAATATTCCCTTCTCCCTTCCCCCTCGCCCCTTGCTGAGTGTGCCCTGTAACATCCCAGCAAGGCGTCGTGTGGTTGGTCAAATTCAAAGGATGCTCCCCTATGCCCAGAGGTCATTGGCCTGTCTAGGTGTCCCTAGTCCCTTGAGACCCTGCCCCTTTCACCTGGTTGATAGCTCACCTGTCCCCTCCCCTTCCCCTGTCCCTGGGCTTAAAAGGGTAATCAGACCATGCGGCCGGGATTCTGGTGGAGCAGTTGCCCCGGTTCAGACCTCTGTAACCATGGAATAAACATCTGGATATAACTCTCCAGCAGAATCCTCTCCTTTCTCTCTTCACCATCGCCAGAAGCTCTCTCTCCTGAGGTAAACGGAGTTCCTGACAAGCCTGGACTTGTTCAGTGCTCTGCTGCAATCTCCAGCAGCCAAGGTATCTCTGGGGTGAATTACACTACAGTGCTGCCTTTGGCCCAGCAGCGAGGGTCAGAACTGGCCCAGGCACCATCTAACTGGTAATATTGGGATTCCTATTCCAGTATATTGGCGTCCCTGAGTGGGCTAAGCGACTCTGCAGCCCAAGAACGGACTCGCAGTACCTCAGAGAAGCTTCTGGCAGCCGTGCACCCAGCTGAAAGGAGCCCTGCTTCAAGACTCCCAGCTAGAGACTTTGGGAATATTCCCAGAAAAAGTTTCGTGGACCGTTCGGCACCTCTAGAAAGCCCAGCGCCCTTGTGGTGAGCAGATTTTCCAGAGGAAGAATAGGGGAGCCTCTCTCGCCCAGAGGTCCTGTTCGGTGAGGGACCTGCCTGTACCCAGCCATCTATAGCTTCCATTTCACGTGAGTATCTCTGCTTTCGGTAGAGCAGAAGCTCAAAAACAGACTCTGCCGCGAGTTCTGTTCCTTTTTTGCTTTTGCATTTTTGGCTGCGCAGCCCCACAGACGGGAATTCATAGCGTTCTAGCTTTAGTTTTCTGCCGCGTGTTTCACTGTCTTTGAGAATTCGCGCCGGAGCGGGATCGCTCTCTGCCCTTCCCCCCCGGCTCAGCAGCGTGCTCGGACACGTCTTAGGAGACTCTCTTTCTTTCTCTGCTCTGCGGGGGAGGGGGGGGGGCTCTCTTTCCACGTGGCTGGGGGATCTGCGGGGTCGGAAGTGCTCTTTGCACACGCGGCGGGGGGGGCCCCCGGTTTCGGCTTGCCATGTGGAGTGGCTGCACTCTCTGCTCTGCGGGGGGGCTGCATTCCACCACGGGAGAGGCTTTGTTTCTGCCTCGGCTCGGCAGGGCGTGCCCTGCTGCTGCTGCCCGGGAATTTTAAAAGCAGTATATACAGCTGCATTGTGAAGCTTTTGTCTGCTCGTTATCGCTTTCTATCTGTGGTTTTTTTAGAAATTGGTAGCTGATTTTAGCTTTGTTTTTAGTCAGGTGGGATTAAGTACTTTGCTTTTTACATCTAACATGGGTTCCAAACTTAGCATTGTACAAAGGGGAGTGTATTATAATATTGTTAGCATTTTAGTCAAGAGTAATGTGAAATTCTCTAAAGGAAAATTGAAACAGTTTATAAGATGGCTTTTTCTGCAGTTCCCAAACATTTCCCCCGAAGAAATCCACAATATTCAATTCTGGGATAAAGTTGGGAATGAATTGATAACCTTAGGACAATCTGGCAAATCACCCTCAGCTAAATTTGTGTTCTGGAGTTTACAAATTCGAACAGCATTGCTCAAACAAAAGGAAATGGAGAAAAAGCCAAATGTAAAGCCATATACCCCTGCTCTCCCTGTTCCTCCCTCTCCCTCTAAAACCCCTAAACTTCTTTCCCCAACCTTGGTATTTTAAAGAGAGCACACTCATTGGGAAGTCAGCTCCCAGAGTGTGCAAGAATACCTGAGTTGTTTTGTTCACAAAGCCCTGGCCAGGCTGCATGGAAAAATTCCCAACCCCCTGTATCCCCTCCTCTAAAACCCAGAGCACGTGTTAGCTTTCCGGAGAGCAGTGATGTCCAAAATGGCCCCCAGTCCCTAGGGGGTCCGCAAGATGGTGGATGCCACGTGGCATCTTCCCAAACCTGGTCTTCTTCTTCCCAAAATCCTCTTAAGCATCCCAAAATTCCTGCCCCATCCCCCTCTCCTCCTGTTCCTCGTGACCCCTTCCCCCCTCCCCCCGCCTTTCCTGCAGTACCCTCAGCTCCGCCCCTCTACTCCTCCCAGGGGCCGTCTGCTGACGTGATGTCACCAGGTGACCCCGCCCCCTGTTCCCACGGTATCCCCACCCCCTGCCAGCCCCTTGACCCCGCCCCTTGTTCCCACAGTTTCCCCGCCCCCTCCCCGGGTTCCCACGGTGGGGACACACCCACTCCCTGTCCCCAAACCTGTAGCTGTGATCCCAATGCTTCTGATTCAAGGGATACAGAGCAGAGGACGGCAGACCCAATGCATAGTCCCATGTTGTCGCTAGCTCCTGTTACATTTCAGCCTGCAGCTCAGGGAGGAGCAGCCCCAACTGCTAATTGGAGTTCTTTTGGAAGACAATTGATAAAAGAGATCTGTAAATCTCATAAGGAATGTGGTCCACACAGTCCATATTTCCGTGGCCTTTTAAGTTCTGAATTGTGTAGGACTGTTGTGATTCCACATGATTTAAAACAGCTTTTTTCATGTCTCATGACATCCACGGAATTCAAATTATGGGAATCAGCATTGAAACAACTGCTAAAAGAGGCTCTCCCAGGCTTACAGGCTGATCCAAACACAGCAAAAGACAACAGTGGTAACCCTATCACCATGGAGCACCTCTGTGGTGAGGGCCAGTGGTCTTCTCCCTCAGTCCAAGCTGCTGCAATTCCTGCAGAAACACTTGAGAAAGTAAAAGAAGCAGCTGAAAAAGCATTCTTTTCCCTCCAACCTGAGGGGCCTTTTGAGCCCTATAGTAAAATCAAACAACTACCATCAGAGCCTTTTTTGAAATTTGTAGAAAGGCTAACTAGAGCCATTGAAATACAGGTTAAAAAAGGAAAATGCTAGGGAAGCAATTTTAGAAGAAATGGCGTTTACAAATGCAAATGAACAGTGTCGAGCGGCAATCCTGAGCCTTCCTATGGAACCTTCCCCTACATTAAAAGATATGCTTCTAGTCTGTAACAGGAAAGTGCCTCTGATGACTGTGGCTGAAGACACCAGACCAAGGCTGCTGCCAAGACCACCTCAGGGTGTCGCCGTTGCCAACCCTGCGCCTTTTCCCTCAGCACAGCAGTATACTGGGCAGCAGCGGAGACCAGCAATGGTTGAGCCCACTAAACCATGCCTGCTTTGTAATAACCTAGGACACTGGAGCAACCAGTGCCCCCTGAAAAAGGAATTTGATGAATGTAGAAATGGCAGGGGAGGAGAACTACAAGCCCTCCCTGGGGGTCAACAACAAAAAAACGAAGAATAAAGCGCCAGCCTGCCAGGCGTGCAGACATAAAAAGAGCAGGCCAAGAGAATAAGGGTAGCAAAACAAATCAAGCGCGCGATAATATTAACATTTGTGTAAGTGAAGCAGGTGCTTCAAAGACCAAGTCTGCTAGTCCACTGTTGAAAGTGAAACAAAATAACCTTTGTTGTGATTTAAGTGATTCTGTATTAACCGCATCTTCTGTCAATGAGCCTTACAGGTTGCAGCTGACAGAGTCACTCCACCTGAAGGACACTGACTGGCATTTTGTCTCTGTAAATCCTGAACATAAGGGTACTTGGAACCAAATTCGTTGTAAGTACATCGTAACTGGGGACACCCACACACCACAAGAGATCGAAATTGCTCCGGGAATGACAACATCAGATCCCAAGCAATTTGTTGTCAGCCTGCACTGTTTCCACCCACCCCTGTTTCTTCCCAAGGGACAAATAGTTGCTCAAGCTATCCCTGTGCCATCTTTACCTGAAAATGTCGAAAAACAGGGGCCCACAGTCGCCCGGGTCCAAGTTATTGGGACAGATAAACCCAAATTGTGGTGCAATGTCAGTGGGGGTGGGGAGTCTAAACGCATTGAGATGCTTGTAGACACAGGTGCAGACTGCACAGTGATTCCAGTACAAGACTGGCCAGCACACTGGCCTTTACAAAATGTTGCTGGTCACCTTCGAGGTGTAGGAGGTCTGCAATTGGCAAAACAATCCAAAAGCATTATTCAATTTGAGGGTCCAAACGGACAGTTGGCAAATATCCGTCCATTTGTGTTAGATTATTCAGAACCTTTGTTAGGGAGAGATTTAATGGCCCAGTGGGGTGTCCCAATTGATATTCCAGACTCTCCACAGCATCGTTTTGCAGCAGTCATTGAACAACAGCACCCCATCCAAAAACTGAAGTGGAAAACAGATAAACCAGTTGACGTGAAACAGTGGCCACTCAGTAAACAAAAAATAAAGGTGGTTGAAGAACTAGTAGAAGAGCAACTAAAAAAGGGCCACATTGTGGAGACCATGTCCCCATGGAACTCTCCAGTGTTTGTCATCCAAAAAGCTGACAAAAAGAGGTGGCTACTCCTCTGTGACCTCCAACAAATTAATAATGTAATTGAAGATATGGGTTCTCCCCAACCTGGTATGCCATCCCCAACAATGCTTCCCCAAATTGTAAATTAGCTGTTATTGATATTAAAGATTGTTTTTTCCAAATCCCATTGCACCCTGATGATGCACCGCGTTTGGCATTCTCTGTCCCTTCTATCAATTCAGAAGCTCCTATGAAAAGGTACCATTGGACTGTTCTTCCTCAGGGATTAAAGGTATCTCCAGCTATCTGCCAGTGGTATGTCTCTTCCCTGCTTTCCCCAGTGCGTGCAGCCGCAGAGAAGGCCATCATCTATCATTATATGGATGATATCCTTGTGTGTGCCCCCAATGATGATTTACTAACACATGCGCTTGACCTAACGATCGATGCATTGATTGTTGCAGGGTTCGAGCTCCAGGAAAAGAAAATTCAAAAGATGCCACCTTGGAAGTATTTGGACTTAGAAATTGGAAATAGGACCATTGTTCCTCAAAAACTAGAAATCAATCCAAGGATCAAGACCCTTGCGGATGTCCACAAGTTGTGTGGGTCTTTGAATTGGGTAAGACCATGGCTTGGTCTGACTAATGAAGACCTTGCCCCTCTTTTCAATTTATTGAAAGGGGGAGAGGACCCAGGTGCTCCTAGGTCTATTACCCCAGAGGCACGGAAAGCTCTAGAAAAGGTTCAGATTGCAATGTCCACAAGACAGGCCCACCGATGCCGGCCTGACCTGCCATTCAAATTTATCATCCTAGGTAAGTTGCCACACATTCATGGAATTATTTTCCAGTGGGAGGAAAAACAAACACCTAAGGCAAAGGACACACCAAAAAAGGACCGGGACCAGAGGGACTCTCTCTTGATCATAGAATGGGTTTTCCTCAGTCACAAAAGGTCCAAGGGACTGACAAAGCCTCAGGAGCTGGTAGCAGAACTGATCCGAAAAGCAAGGAACCGGATCAGGGAGTAAGCAGGATGTGATTTTACGTGCATTCACATGCCAGCTGAGTTAAAATCAGGTCAAAATACTATGAAAATACTGGAACAATTGTTTCAAGAAAATGAAGTGTTGCAGTTTGCTCTGGATTCCTACTCAGGACAATTTTCAGTAGCACGGCCCGCTTGCAAATTGTTTGAACAAGATGTTCAATTTACTTTAAAATTAAGAACTGCTCTAAGTAGGAGACCTTTAAAAAGGGCTCTAACTGTCTTTACAGATGCGTCCGGGAGGTCACACAAGTCCGTTATGACTTGGAAGGATCCTCAAACCCAGCAGCGGGAGACGGACATTGCTGAGGTGGAAGGTTCACCTCAGGTTGCTGAATTGGCTGCGGTTGTTAGGGCTTTTGAAAGGTTCTCACAACCATTTAATCTGATTACAGACTCTGCATACGTTACAGGAGTAGTAGTATCCAGAGCAGATCAAGCAATACTGCAAGATGTATCTAACATCGCACTTTTTGAATTGCTCTCAAAACTGGTAAAGTTAGTCACTCACCGAGAGCAACCCTTTTATGTGATGCATGTCAGGTCACACACTGACTTGCCAGGGTTTATCGCTGAAGGCAACAGAAGGGCAGATGCTCTTGCTGCACCTGCAGTGATGGCCACTCTCCCAAATGTTTTTGAACAGGCAAAAATCAGCCACCAGCTTTTCCACCAAAATGCACCTGGCCTGGTTTGCCAGTTTAACATCACTCGAGAACAGGCCAAAGCGATTGTGGCCACGTGCCCAAATTGCCAACAACATGCACTCCCTACAGTGAGTACGGGAGCAAACCCAAAGGGACTGAACAGTTGTGAACTGTGGCAAACAGATGTAACACACACACAGGCTTTTGGACGGCAGAAATATGTTCATGTTAGTGTAGATACCTTATCTGGAGCGATCTATGCTTCTGCCCACACAGGAGAATCATCTATTGATGCTATTAAGCACCTCTTACAGGCTTTTTCTTTCATGGGCATCCCCAAGGAGCTGAAAACTGATAATGGGCCTGCTTATAAATCCAAGGAATTCGGGAGCTTCCTGCAGCAATGGGGAGTAGAGCATAAAACTGGCATCCCCTACTCCCCTACAGGTCAAGCCATTGTAGAAAGAACTCACCGTGATATTAAAAGAGTCCTGGACCAGCAACAACAGGTTTTGAAGGTAGAACCTCCCCACATCCGGTTATCCAGGGCACTATTCACAATCAATTTTCTGAATTGTTCTTTTGACAGCCTGAACCCACCCATCCTACGCCACTTTGGGGGGAGCAGTCACAGGTTGATAAAAGAAAAACCTCCGGTTTTAGTAAAGGACCATGAGACTTGGAAAATGGTGGGACCTTACAAATTGGTTACTTGGCGACGTGGATACGCCTGTGTGTCCACCCCCTCTGGTTTAAGGTGGGTTCCTTCCAAATGGGTAAAGCCCTATGTTCCCAAAGTCTCAGAGAAATCTGCAGAAGCACCCCAGGTTGCTCACGCTGCCTGGAGAAGAAAACGCCGCACGCGTTCTCCGGAGGAAATTCCATTTAAGCCTCCTATCTGGAATAGCTTGTAATATATGTCTGTCTCAAGTTCCTTGTACCAGTTTAGATCCCACTGTTCGTGTGAAGCCTCGAGATGCCATGAGACCGAGCCTGCTTCTCGTCCTACTTGTGATCATCCCACCTGCGATCTCCTACCACAGCCCAAACCACATACGGACTACCTTGACAAAGGCTCTCAGACATCAACAGAGAAACTGACAATGGGCTGAATGGACTGTTCAAAGGCTGGGGACTCTCGGGCTGGTTGGGATCTATTCTGAAAACTGTAATTTTAGTGCTGTTTATTTTAGTTATAGTTATTGTAGTTGTTAGCATTGGTTTTTGGACTAATCAAACGCATGGTTCTCAAGTTAATCTCAAGCTCATCTCCCCCTCCTGAGGTCTACCATTTGGAAGCCCTCAGTGCTCCAGTGGATGACCTGGAAGCCTCAGTGGAAAACACTGACCCTCCTGTAGAAGAAGAACCGATTTGCCAACCAGGGTTTGGCAATCATTCTGCACCATAAACACAGTCCTCTTCTTTTTAAACAAAACTAGGGGGAGATGTTGCGGTGTGTTGCAATGTCCTATTTTAAACTTCCGGTCCCTTCCCAGGTGTGCCTATCCCTTCCCCCTCGCCCCTCGCTGAGTGTGCCCTGTCAATCAGGCTAACATACCAGCAAGGCGTTGTGTGATTGGTCCCTCAGGCCTGGGGGACATTGGCCCGTATAGGTGTCCCTAGTCCCTTGAGACCCTGCCCCTTCACCTGGTTGGTGGCTCACCTGTCCCCTGCCCTGAGCTTTAAAGGTTAATGAGACCATGCGGCCTCCATTCTGTTGGAGGAACTGCCCCGGTGCAGACCTCTGTACCCATGGAATAAACATCTGGATATAACCCTCCAGCAGAATCCACTCCTTCCTTCTCTTCACCATCACCAGAAGCTCTCTCTCCTGAGGTAAACGGAGTCCTGACAAGCCTGGACTTGCGTCTGTGCCCCGCTGCAATCTCGCCAGCCAAGGTATCTCTGGGGTAAAGCACCACAGTGCTGCCTTTGGCCCAGCAGCGAGGGTCAGAACTGGCCCAGGCACCATCTAACTGGTTATATTGGGATTCATATTCCAATACTGGAGTAGTGAACTGATTTGGAAGGGAGCAGAAGAGTTTCAGCAGGCAATTTTTGGAAGAGATGGAAGGCTCTTGTGACTGAAGGGAAAGCCATTTGGAATGGAGTAATGATCCCAAAGCACATACAATTGTATCTTTGTGTCTGAATTTAAATCAGAATGCTTATAGATAGCTTCATGCAATTTGTCTACAAATTTATCAAAGTCTTCATTCTTTCTTTGACAAATCTGTGTAAAAGTTTTAGTGTGTAACCCATCTGAAAGTGCAAGGATAGCATTATATGCTAGTTGTTGGCTCATCTGTAAGACTTGATCAGATGCTCCCAGCCTGGGCAGTGGCAGTAGCCCAGGGCCCCTTGCCAAGTAACTGTTGTGCTGTTAAACCATACAGAGGAGCACCCTGCACTCTAGGTCTTGCTGCTTCTTGAGCACACTTTTCCTCCCAGCTTTTATGAAACATCACCTGCTGATGGGGTGGCATTCTAAGTCTACTATTAGAGTATGCACATCAGCTGGAATTAATGTGTTAGATGGAAAAATATACTGCAGAAGTGACTGTGCAAGTTGGGATTTTCAACCAAATTGTGAAATTGCTGCTCTCAACTTTTCTAAAATCTTCCAATCGAAAGGTTTTCAACCTCTATTTGCAGCATTAGTTACTACAGGAAAAGCTTCTACATCATTGGAGAGAAAAGTCCCTTCTACAATAGCTTCTGGAATAACTTTTT
>NW_026992997.1:0-22806 GCF_028769735.1 Zonotrichia leucophrys gambelii
TGTGACCCAAAACCCCCAAAAAAGAATGTTCCCCGGGGGTAAGCGCCGGTCCCGGGCACATTTGGGTCAGAAGCCGCCGCACTGGAGTGCACTGTGACGGCACAATCGCCTTTGGGGCGAAGAAGCCCCCTCTTCGTCTCCGGGGGCCGGAGAGAGCGGCTGCTTTCGGAAGGTGAAGAATGAAGCTGAACAACACTGGGATAGGTGCGCAGCTTGCAAACTGATGAAAACAGTACCTTACCACTCTCCTACCTTTTCCAAACACATGAATATTCGGTTGGAAGGTGTTTTGGACAACTTTCTTTTTCATCTGGCAAAACACTCGCAACCTTCCTCAACATGTAAACACATGGAGATGTTTTCGCAGCACCAGATTTTCCTTGCCAGACATAGTGGAAAAGATTTTGCAATGATGTAGACCACAAAAGCCTAAAGAAAATACGGATTCCCCGGAGCTAAGCGCCGGTCCCGGCACATTTCGTAGAAGCGCCGCACTGCGGAGCACTGTGACCGGACAATCGCCTTTGCGCGAAGAAGCCGCTCTTCGCCTCCGGGGCCGGGAGAGAGCGGTGCTTCGAAAGTGAAGAATGAAGCTGCACAACACTGGGATAGTGTGCCAGCTTGCAAACTGATCCAAAACAGTACCTTACCAACTCTTCCTACCTTTTCCAAACACATGAACATTCGTTGGAAGGTGTTTTTGGACAACTTTTTTTTCTTCTTGCAAAACACTCTGCAAACCTCCCCTGCAACATGTAAAACACGATGGGAGATGTTTTCTGTGCAGGCACAGTTTCTCCATGCCAGACATAGTGGAAAGTTTTGCAATGATGTAGACCCAAAAGTCGCTAAAGAAAAATTTACGGAGTTCCCCGGAGCTAAGCGCCGGTCCCCGGCACATTTTGGTAGAAGCCGCAGCCCTGGGGCACTGTGACCGGCACAATCGCCTTTGCGCGAAGAAGCCGCTTCTTCGTCTCCGGGGGCCGGAGAGAGCGTCTGCTTCGGAAGGTGAAGAATGAAGCTGAACAACACTGGGATAGTGTGCGCAGCTTGCAAACTGATCAAAAACAGTACCTTACCACTTTCCTACCTTTTCCAAACACATGAAATTCGGTTGGAAGTGTTTTTGGACAACTTTCTTTTTCTTCTTGCAAAACACTCAGCAAACCTCTCGCAACATGTCAAACATGGGAGATGTTTTCGTGCTGGCACAGTTTCTCCACGCCAGACATAGTGGAAAGATTTTTGCAATGATGTAGACCCAAAAGCCGCTAAAGACGAAATACGGAGTTCCCCGGAGCTAAGCGCCGGTCCCGGGCACATTTCGTCAGAAGCCGCCGCACTGCGGAGCACTGTGACAGGCACAATCGCCTTTGCGCGAAGAAGCCGCCTCTTCGTCTCCGGGGGCCGGAGAGAGCGGCTGCTTTCGGAAGGTGAAGAATGAAGCTGCACAACACTGGGATAGTGTGCGCAGCTTTCAAACTGATCCAAAACAGTACCTTACCACTCTCCTACCTTTTCCAAACACATGAACATTCGATTGGAAGGTGTTTTGGACAACTTTCTTTTTCATCGTGCAAAACACTCAGCAAACCTCTCTGCAACATGTCAAACACCATGGAGGATGTTTTCTGTGCTGGCACAGTTTTCTCCTGCCAGACATAGTGGAAAAGTTTTTGCAATGATGTAGACCCAAAAGCCCCTAAAGACGAAATACGGATGTCCCCGGAGCTAAGCGCCGGTCCCGGGCACATTTCGTCAGAAGCCGCCGCACTGGAGTGCACTGTGACCGTCACAATCGCCTTTGCGCGAAGAAGCCGCTTCTTCGCCTTCGGGAGCCGGAGAGACCAGTAGCTTCGGAAAGGTGAGAATGAAGCTGCAACAATACTGGGATAGTGTGCACAGCTTGCAAACTGATCCAAATCAGTACCTTACCACTGTCCTACCTTTTCCAAACACATGAACATTCGAGTGGAAGGTGTTTTCAACAACTTTCTTTTTCTTCCTGCAAAACACTCTGCAGACTTCTCTGCAACATGTACAACACGATGGGAGATGTTTTCAGCCCTGACCCAGATTCTCCTTGCCAGACATAGTGGAAAAAGTTTTTGCGAAGTTGGAGAGGACAAGAAACGCTAAAGACGAAAGTATGGAGTTTTCCGTAGCTAGGACTGCATGAAAGCAAAAGACTGCCCTCTTCAAAAATGACAATTAGGAGGACTCGGAAAAGTACAAATCAGCCAGCCTCTTTTTTATCCCCACGAAGTTGATGGGGCAGCTATACCCGAAAGCCTTGCCTGGCATATGAAGGAGGACAAAGCAATGTACTCGGCATGGATTTTCCTGGGGAATTTCATGCTGAACAACTTTTTCAACACCTCTGATGAATCAACTTGACTGGTAGATGAAGGGAATATTGTCTGCGTGGCCTTCAGGAAAGTTGTTTACATTTCTCTACTTGGCTGCAAACATACATACGGGAAGCAATAATGCAAAAGGGAGGGAACCAGTGTCTTTGAAGTGATGCTGAGTGAAAAGACAAGAGGCAGTGGGCACACACTGAAATACAGGAGATTGCCTATGAACATCACCAAATGATGTTTTACTGTGAGGGTGACAACCGCGGCACAGACTGCCCAGAAGCTTCTGAAGCCTGGATCTTAGAAGACATTAAAAGTACACCCAGATAGAATCCCGGGCAAGAGGCTCTAGGTATCCTGCTTTAACGGGGGGTTGGGCCTGGTGAGCCCCACTGAGCCCTACCACAGCCCTCATTCATTCTGTGTAGTGAATTCTCTTCGAGATGCATTTCAAGCACTGGCATGACAAAGTTCTGTGCAGACAGAGATCCAAATGGACATGGGATCCATGTTCCTTAAGCAGTGTTCAAGAAGAATGTAAAACTCTGGGACAAGTGTCTCTTCCCTAACTGAATCCCTTTCATGGGAAAATTCCCAGCTATAGAAAGATCTTCTGATACGCATGCTCAGGACTGACACTGGCTGAGGAAATTTCCCCCTATGTGTATCTAAGACCAGTTAGGATCATCACCCAAGACTTGTCAACATAGTCACAGAATGTCGATTGTAAAGAAGTGACAACATACATCAGAATGGCAAATATTGGTCCAAAAAATGGATTAATGAATGGGAATTATCAACTTGGGTTAAAAAGAAAAATAAAGATTTGGTCTTTATTTATCAATTTCGTTGCAATATTGATAAGAGAAGAAAAGACCTCACTCTTGGACATTCTGAATCGAAAAGATTTTAAAAATTCGTTGTAGAAATCTATTATTATGACCACATGATTCAAACAATATTAGCTGGTAAACTGTCCCAGATTTGTCTAGTTCAGTTTCCAGGAAAAGGGCCCTGTTTTGTGTTCCGGGCCTGGTGCTGGGAGTGGCCGCTGGCTACTGAAAATAAACGATACGCAGGATGGTTCCCAGATGAAAGGCAGCAGAAGTGCAAGTCGGCTGGTTTGATAGAGGCAAGTGGCTCCTGCAATCTGCCAGCCAGAAGATGGGCAGGTCAGTTTTACTTCCAGGGAAAAGGGCCGTAGTATTTGTTGGGGACCTGTGGCTGGAGTGGCCGGCTGGCTCCTGAAATCCACGATACGCAGGATGGTTCCCAGATGAAAGGTGGCACCAGTGCCAGTCGGGCTGGTTTGATAGAGGCAAGTGGCTCCTGCAATCTGCAGCCAAAGGGGCGGTAGTTTTTTCCAGGGAAAAGGGCCGTGTTTTGTTGGGGGCCTGTGGCTGGGAGTGGCCGGCTGGCTCCTGAAAATCCACGATACGCAGGATGGTTCCCAGATGAAAGGTGGCACCAGTGCAGTCGGGCTGGTTGAAGAGCAAGTGCTCCTGCAATCTGCCAGCAGAAGCGGGGGTTAGTTTTTTTGCCAGGGAAAAGGGCCGTGGTTTGTGTTCGGGGGCCTGTGGCTGGGAGTGGCCGGTGCTCCTGAAAATCCACGATACGCAGGATGGTTCCCAGATGAAAGGGGCAACGTGCCAGTCGGGCTGGTTGATAGACAAGTGGCTCCGCATCTCCACCAGAGAGGGCATCAGTTTTTTCCAGGGAAAGGCCGTGTTTGTGTTGGGGCCTGTGGCTGGGAGTGGCCGGCTGGCTCCTGAAAATCCACGATACGCAGGATGGTTCCCAGATGAAAGGTGGCACCAGTGCCGGGGCTGGTTTGATAAGGAAGTGGCTCCTGCAATCTGCCAGCCAGAAGGGGTCAGTTTTACTTCCAGGGAAAAGGGCCGTGTTTGTTTGGGGGCCTGTGCTGGGAGTGGCCGGCTGGCTCCTGAAAATCCACGATACGCAGGATGGTTCCCAGATGAAAGGTGGCACCAGTCCAAGTCGGGCTGGTTTGAAGAGGAAGTGGCTCCTGCAATCTGCCAGCAGAGTGGGGTAGTTTTTTCCAGGGAAAAGGGCCGTGTTTGTTTGGGGCCTTGGCTGGGAGTGGCGGCTGGCTCCTGAAAATCCACGATACGCAGATGGTTCCCAGATGAAAGGGCACAGTGCCAATGGCTGTTTGAGAGCAAGTGTTCCTGCATCTGCCAGCCAGAAGAGGGCAGTCAGTTTTATTCCAGGGAAAAGGGCCGTGTTTTGTTCGGGGCCTGTGCTGGAGTGGCCGGCTGCTCCTGAAAATCCACGATACGCAGGATGGTTCCCAATGAAAGGTGGCACCAGTGCCAGCGGGCTGTTTGATAGGCAAGTGGCTCCTGCAATCTGCCAGCCAGAGCGGGGTAGTTTTCTTCCAGGGAAAAGGGCCGTGTTTGTGTTCGGGGCCTGTGGCTGGGAGTGGCCGGCTGGCTCCTGAAAATCCACGATACGCAGGATGGTTCCCAGATGAAAGGTGGCACCAGTGCCAAGTCGGGCTGGTTTGATAGAGGGAAGTGGCTCCTGCAATCTGCCAGCCAGAAGCGGGGGGTGAGTTTTTCTTCCAGGGAAAAGGGCCGTGTATTTGGGGGCCTGTGGCTGGGAGTGGCCGGCTGGCTCCTGAAAATCCACGATACGCAGGATGGTTCCCAGATGAAAGGTGGCACCAGTGCCGAGTCGGGCTGGTTTGATAGAGGCAAGTAGCTCCTGCAATCTGCCAGCCAGATGACGGGCAGGTCAGTTTAACTTCCAGGGAAAAGGGCCGTAGTTTGTGTTTGGGGATCAGTGGCTGGGAGAGGCCGGCTGGCTCCTGAAAATCGATGATACGCAGGATGGCTCCCAGATGAAAGGTGGCACCAGTGCCAAGTTGGGCTGGTTTGATAGAGGCAAGTGGCTCCTGCAATCTGCCAGCCAGAAGATGGGCAGGTCAGTTTTACTTCCAGGGAAAATGACCGAAATATTTGTTTGGGGACCTGTGTCTGGGAGTGGCCGGCTGGCTCCTGAAAATCCACGATACGCAGGATGGTTCCCAGATGAAAGGTGGCACCAGTGTCGACTCGGGCTGGTTTGATAGAGGGAAGTGGCTCCTGCAATGTGCCAGCCAGAAGCGGGCGGGTGAGTTTTCTTGCCAGGGAAAGGGCCTTGGTTTTTGTTTGGGGGCCTGGGGCTGGGAGTGACCGGCTGGCTCCTGAAAATCCACGATACGCAGGATGGTTCCCAGATGAAAGGTGGCACCAGTGCCGAGTCGGGCTGGTTTGATAGAGGGAAGTGGCTCCTGCAATCTGCCAGCCAGAAGCGGGGCGGGTGACTTTTTTTTGCCAGAGAAAAGGGCCGTGGTTTGTGTTCGGGGGCCTGTGGCTGGGTGTGGCCGGCTGGCTCCTGAAAATCCACGATACCAGGATGGTTCCCAGATGAAGGGTGGCACCAGTGCCGAGTGGTTCTGGTTTGATAGACGCAAGTGGCTCCTGCAATCTGCCAGCCAGATGACGGGCAGTCAGTTTTACTTCCAGGAAAAGGGCCGTAATTTGTGTTGGGGCCTGTGGCTGGGAGTGGCCGGCTGGCTCCTGAAAATCCACGATACGCAGGATGGCTCCCAGATGAAAGGTGGCACCAGTGCCGAGTCGGGCTGGTTTGATAGAGGGAAGTGGCTCCTGCAATCTGCCAGCCAGAAGCGGGGCGGGTGAGTTTTGTTTGCCAGAGAAAAGGGCCGTGGTTTGTGTTCGGGGGCCTGTGGCTGGGAGTGGCCGGCTGGCTCCTGAAAATCCACGATACCAGGATGGTTCCCAGATGAAGGTGGCACCAGTGCCGAGTCGGGCTGGATTGATAGAGGCAAGTGGCTCCTGCAATCTGCCAGCCAGATGACGGGCAGGACAGTTTTACTTCCAGGGAAAAGGGCCGTAGTTTTTGTTTGGGGGCCTGTGGCTGGGAGTGGCCGGCCGGCTCCTGAAAATCCACGATACGCAGGATGGTTCCCAGATGAAAGGTGGCACCAGTGTCCAGTCGGGCTGGTTTGATAGAGGCAAGTGGCTCCTGTAATCTGCCAGCCACAAGAGGGCAGGTCAGTTTTTACTTCCAGGGAAAAGGGCCGTAGTTTGTTTGGGGACCTGTGGCTGGAGTGGCCGGCTGGCTCCTGAAAATCCACGATACGCAGGATGGTTCCCAGATGAAAGGTGGCACCAGTGTCGAGTCGGGCTGGTTTGACAGAGTCAAGTGGCTCCTGCAATCTGCCAGCAGAAGCGGTGGGTAGTTTTGTTTGCCAGGGAAAAGGGCCGTGGTTTGTGTTCGGGGCCTTGGCTGGGAGTGGCCGGCTGGCTCCTGAAAATCCACGATACGCAGGATGGTTCCCACATGAAAGGTGGCACCAGTGCCAAGACGGCTGGTTGATAGAGGCAAGTGGCTCCTGCAATCTGCCAGCCAGATGACGGGCAGGTCAGTTTTACTTCCAGGGAAAAGGGCCGTAATTTGTGTTCGGGGGCCTGTGGCTGGGAGTGGCCGGCCGGCTCCTGAAAATCCACGATACGCAGGATGGCTCCCAGATGAAAGGTGGCACCATTGCCAAGTTGGGCTGGTTTGATAGAGGGATGTGGCTCCTGCAATCTGCCAGCCAGAAGCGGGCGGGTGAGTTTTTTGCCAGGAAAAGGGCCGTGGTTTGTGTTCGGGGCCTGTGGCTGGGAGTGGCCGGCTGGCTCCTGAAAATCCACGATACCAGGATGGTTCCCAGATGAAAGGGTGGCACCAGTGCCGAGTCGGGCTGGATTGATAGAGGCAAGTAGCTCCTGCAATCTGCCAGCCAGATGACGGGGCAGGACATTTTACTTCCAGGGAAAAGGGCCGTAGTTTTTGTTTGGGGGCCTGTGGCTGGGAGTGGCCGGCGGCTCCTGAAAATCCACGATACGCAGGATGGTTCCCAGATGAAAGGTGGCACCAGTGTCCAGTCGGGCTGGTTTGATAGAGTCAAGTGTCTCCTGCAATCTGCCAGCCAGAAGCAGGACGGGTTAGTTTTGTTTGCCAGGGAAAAGGGCCGTGGTTTGTGTTCGGGGCCTGTGGCTGGGAGTGGCCGGCTGGCTCCTGAAAATCCACGATACGCAGGATGGTTCCCAGATGAAAGGTGGCACCAGTGCCGAGTCGGGCTGGATTGAGAGACGCAAGTGGCTCCTGCAATCTGCCAGCCAGATGACGGGCAGGTCAGTTTTACTTCCAGGGAAAAGGGCCGTAGTTTGTGTTTGGGGGCCTGTGGCTGGGAGTGGCTGGCTGGCTCCTGAAAATCCACGATACGCAGGATGGTTCCCAGATGAAAGGTGGCAGACGTGCCAAGTCGGACTGGTTTGGTAGTACAAAGTGCCTCCAGCGATCTACCATCCAGAAGCGGGCATCTCAGTTTTTTTCCAGGGAAAGTGCCGTGGTTTGTGTTTTGGGGGCCTGTGGCTGGGAGTGGCCGGCTGGCTCCTGAAAATCCACGATACGCAGGATGGTTCCCAGATGAAAGGTGGCACCAGTGCCAAGACGGGCTGGTTTGATAGACGCAAGTGGCTCCTGCAATCTGCCAGCCAGACGACGGGCAGGTCAGTTTTACTTCCAGGGAAAAGGGCCGTAGTTGGTGTTTGGGGGCCTGTGGCTGGGAGTGGCCGGCCGGCTCCTGAAAATCCATGATACGCAGGATGGCTCCCAGATGAAAGGTGGCACCAGTGCCAAGCCGGGCTGGTTTGATAGAGTCAAGTGGCTCCTGCAATCTGCCAGCCAGAAGCGGGGTGGGTTACTTTTGTTTGCCAGGGAAAAGGGCGGTGGTTTGTGTTCGGGGCCTGTGGCTGGGAGTGGCCGGCTGGCTCCTGAAAATCCACGATACGCAGGATGGTTCCCAGATGAAAGGTGGCACCAGTGCCGAGTCGGGCTGGATTGATAGAGGCAAGTGGCTCCTGCAATCTGCCAGCCAGAAGCGGGGCAGGTAGTTTTTTTCCAGGGAAAAGGGCCTGGTTTGTGTTTCGGGGGCCTGTGGCTGGGAGTGGCCGGCTGGCTCCTGAAAATCCACGATACGCAGGATGGTTCCCAGATGAAAGGTGGCACCAGTGCCAGTCGGGCTGGATTGATAGAGGCAAGTGGCTCCTGCAATCTGCCAGCCAGATGACGGGCAGGTCAGTTTTTACTTCCAGGGAAAAGGCCGTAGTTTGTGTTGGGGGCCTGTGGCTGGGAGTGGCCGGCTGGCTCCTGAAAATCCACGATACGCAGGATGGTTCCCAGATAAGGTGCACCAGTGCCAGTGGCTGGTTTGAAGGAAGTGTCCTGCAATCTGCCAGCCAGAAAGGCGTCGTTATTCCAGGAAGGCCTTTTTTTGGCCTGTGGTGGGATGCCGGCGCTCCAAAATCCACATACCAGGATGGTCCCAATGAAAGTGGCACCAGTGCCATCGGCTGGTTTATAGAGAAGTGGTCCTGCAATCTGCCAGCCAGAAGCGGGTATTTTTTTCCAGAAAGGGCTGTTGTTGGCCTTGGCTGATGCCGTGGCTCCTAAATCCAGAACCAATGTCCCAGAAGTGCACCAGCCGTCTGTTTGAGGAAGGGTCTCATGCCCCAGAGGCTCACAGATCGCAGATGGTCCCAGAAAGGTGGCACCAGTGCAGTCGGGCTGTTTGATAGGAAGTGGTCTGCAATCTCCAGCCAGAACGGGGGTAGTTGTTTCCAGGGAAAAGGCGTGTTTGTGTTGGGGCCTGTGGCTGGAGTGGCCGCTGGCTCCTGAAAATCCACGATACGCAGGTGGTTCCCAGATGAAGGTGCACCAGGCCAGTCGGGCTGTTTGATAGAGGAAGTGGTCCTGCAACTGCCAGCCAGAAGCGGCAGGTCAGTTTCTTCAGGAAAAGGGCCTGTTTTTTTGGGGCCTTGGCTGGGAGTGGCCGCTGCTCCTGAAAATCCACGATACCAGGATGGTTCCCAGATGAAAGTGCACCAGTGCGAGTCGGCTGGTTGATAGAGGCAAGTGCTCTGCAATCTGCCAGCCAGATGGGCAGGTCAGTTTTCTTCCAGGGAAAAGGCCGTGGTTTGTGTTCGGGGCCTGGGCTGGAGTGGCCGGCGGCTCCTGAAAATCCACATACGCGGATGGTTCCCAGATGAAAGTGCACCAGTCCAAGTCGGGCTGTTTGATAGAGAATGCTCCTGCAATTCCAGCCAGAAGGGGCGGTATTTTTTCCAGGAAAGGCCGTAGTTGTTTGGGCCTGTGGCTGGAGTGGCCGGCTGGCTCCTGAAAATCCACGATACCAGGATGGTTCCCAAGAAAGGTGCACCATGCCATCGGCTGGTTGAAGAGCAATGGTCTGCAATCTGCCAGCCAGAAGGGCCCCCCCCCTTTTTTTTTTTTTTCCCTAAATCCACCAAGTGGCTCCTGCAATCTGCCATCCAAAAGCGGGGCGGGTGAATTTTGTTTGCCAGGGAAAAGGGCCGTGGTTTGTGTTTGGGGGCCTGTGGCTGGGAGTGGCCGTCTGGCTCCTGAAAATCCACGATACGCAGGATGGTTCCCAGATGAAAGGTAGCACCAGTGCCAAGTCGGGCAGGTTTGATAGAGGCAAGTGGCTCCTGCAATCTGCCAGCCAGAAGATGGGCAGGTCAGTTTTACTTCCAGGGAAATGTGCCGTGGTTTGTGTTCGGGGCCTGTGGCTGGGAGTGGCCTGATGTCTCCTGAAAATCCACGATACGCAGGATGGTTCCCAGATGAAAGGTGGCACCAGTGCCAAGTCGGGCTGGTTTGATAGAGGCAAGTGGCTCCTGCAATCTGCCAAACAGAAGATGGGCAGGTCAGTTTTACTTCCAGGGAAAAGGGCCGTAGTTTGGGTTTGGTGGCCTGTGGCTGGGTGTGGCCGGCTGGCTCCTGAAAATCCACAATACGCAGGATGGTTCCCAGATGAAAAGTGGTACCAGTGTCGAGTCGGGCTGCTTTGATAGAGCCAAGTGGCTCCTGCAAACTGCCAGCCAGAAGCGGGGCGGGTAAGTTTTATTGGCCAGGGAAAAGGACCGTAGTTTGTGTTTGGGGGCCTGTGGCTGGGAGTGGCCGGCTGGCTCCTGAAAATCCACAATACGCAGGATGTTTCCCAGACCCAAGGGGGCACCAGTGCCGAGTCCGGCTGGTTTGATAGAGGCACGTGGCTCCTGCAATCTGCCATCCAGAAGCGGATCGGGTGAGTTTTTTTTCAAGGGAAAAGGGCCGTCGTTTTTGTTTGGGGTCCTGTGGCTGGTAGGGGCAGCTGGCTCCTGAAAATCCACAATACGCAGACCCGTGCTGGCTCCTGTGCAATGTCGGCCTGATTTGGCTGCGTTAAATATCCCCTGCATTACTCAGTTGAAAGAAATCTTGTAGCCTAGTGTTCTCACAGAAGATTGGTAGAATTTATCTATTTTTCTGGATTTGTTTTATTCTTTTTTCTGTACCGTCTACTTCTCTCCACTGTCTGAGAACTTTGACCATTATGTTAGTTGACCTAATGTAAAATTCTCGAAGTAAAGTAAGAAAAGCCAGTAAAGAAAGGCAAATTTGTTAATTGCAGGTGGAAAGAGGGTGGCCAACAAAACAAGCAAAAGAACAATAATAATGAAATGCTCCCTTGTCTTCTGTGAAAAGTAGAGGCACAGACAAGAAAGAGCAAGTGCATAATTCTCACTAGAGAAAGTCACTTTATCTGTCTAAAGTAATTTCCGGTGCATTTCTTGCATTTTTCTCATGCCAAACATATTAATCATTGAAGGTGTCCCTTTCCTCTTTCTGGAATACAGCTAGGAAGATGGCTGTGTCATTGCTGACAAGCTGCTATTCTCAGAGGTGTACAGCTGAAAGTCCTAGATCAATGGATTTCCTCTGTCACTTTGATATGGCATGACTTACAGCTTCAGAACTGAACTTGCCAGCCTTACAATTCATTGCCCCTTGAATGGTCAGATAGGCTCCTTGGCAACTGGCATTTGTAAGGACACGAAACTATGCAGAATTTGTACCATGAGATGATGCCAAATGAGTCACGCCGGTAGATTAACTAGGACATGCAAGGCATGAGAGCACAGGAGAGTACACAAGAAGACAGTACAATCTCCTTTTTTCTGAAACACTGTAGAGATCAAATTGAGCACAAATTTTCCCTGGGCTAGTTCTTGCAAAAGCCTAGGATTTCTTTTTGTGTTCATACATCTGGAATATTTAGCTTTGGATCACAGCAGAATTCAGATGACAAAACGAGGCCTTTAAGTCACATCCAGTATGAAGCAGCATGAAAGAAGAAAGCAGCTGAGAGTGCCAACCCTGCTAGGTAATCTCAGTATTCCTCTTGACATTAGCAGAAATTTGAAATGAGTCTCTGAAAATGACAAAGGAGGCAGAAGAAAAGGGAGCGATGACTCCTCTTGCATAGTGTTTCCTAACAGGGATCTTCAAAATGTAAAGATTGTATCATCCTTTCAACTGAAGGAAGGTATGAAAACAACAGGAAGGAAATGGCATCACATGCTAGAAAGATTCTGGGCACTGTACTTCTAGACAGAAAGGCCACTGATGGAAAACCAACTAAACTGGCACCAATGCAGCAGCATTGTACTAAAGCCAGAAATGTCCAGCGCTTCACTCTCTGCCATTCCATTCAGATGCACACAGCAGCTCTGCAACAGTCCTACTGATCATCTCCTTGGCAAACTTGGAGTTGAGGGTCCGTGGTGAAGCAGAGTCCCCAGCAAGATGCAAAGGAGAGCTGCTTTCTTGCAACTTTGCCTTTATCAGTTCCATAGCTTTAAGCCATAACAAACACCATTCAACCAACCACCATACACCAGGCTTTGAACACACGACCGTTCTAGAACTTGTTGATCTACCTCTAATTCAGCTGCCTCACCTTCCCACAGTCCTTTTCTACTTAGCCAATGGAATGGGCCTCAGCCCAAGGCCTTCCTTTTGTAAGCTTCTAGCTAGATGCAGCAGCAAACCACTACTTTCTTCTGTGCCAAGACTTCAGGTAGACGATTTGCATCTGCCCTTCCAGTGAAACCTAACGGGGAGAGAAAAGCCTCTCACAGATGTTCAGTCATTCCATTAGCTACACAGGCCAAATCAAAAGAAAAGCACGCTATGGGTTTGCGTACTTGCTCCTACACAACACCTGCTGCCCTCTGACAATCAACTAGCAGAAAACCAGCAAAACTGAGACTTGAGGCAAACAACCCTTTGAAGGGAATAATGATGTCAGCAATTATGACAACACATTTCCAGGCTACCGAGATACTTGAAATGTCAGCAAAGGCTGGAGACCAAAGGCTGAACTAATAGGGAAAGGGTAAAAGAATCCCAAGAAAAACATGACCGAAGGTTAAAACAATTCCAAGAAAAACATAGGCAACTGACCTGTTGAAGCCTTCAGGAACTCAGCGGCCGCTGGTTTACATAGGCCATTCAAGTTAATTGACCCGTGCACCTTCCACCCCTTTTTCACCTTTCGGCACCACAGGGTGAATTGTGAGCATGAAATCACAATTCCTTGGATTCTCTTCTTGACTTGACGAGAGAAATTCAGCAACTGAAGTACCTGTTACTGATGTGATACCCAGGAACACCGAATTGACACATTTCATTTTGTTCAAACACAGCTAGCAAACCTAAGGGGACAAGGCTGGCTTCTTTTCATGACAATTTTCTTGTTTTACAACCTGCTCTGATCCTGGTGAAACTTTTTCATTAGCTTCTCTCTAAAAGCAAAAAGTCCAGTTAACTGTCCCGTCCTACTGCTGCAAGCAAACCATTTGCATTGCCAAGACCAAAAACGGAACTGGAAGGTACAGAGACCCCGGGACCTATGAGCAGATACTGGGCACATTACGTCAGAAGCCGCCGTCTGCAGTGCACTGTGACCGGCACAATCGCCTTTGCGCGAAGAAGCCGCTTCTTCGCCTCCGGAAGCCGGAGAGAGCGGCTGCCTCTGAAAGCTGAAGAATGAAGCTGCACAACACTGGGATAGTGTGCACAGTTTGCAAACTGATAGAAAACAGTAACTTACTACTCTCCTACCTATTCCCAACACATGAACATTCTGTTGGAAAGTGTTTTGGACAACTTTCTTTTTCTTTTCGTGCAAAACCCTCTGCAGACTTCTCTGCAACATGTAAAACAACATGGGAGATGTTTTCCGTGCTGGCACAGTTTCTCCACGCCAGACATAGTGGAAAAGATCTTTGCAATGATGTAGACCACAAAAGACGCTGAAGACGAAGGTACGGAGCTCCCCGGAGCTAAGCGCCGGTCCCGGGCACATTTCGTCAGAAGCCGCCGCACTGGAGTGCACTGGGACCGGCACAATCGCCTTTGCGCGAAGAAGCCGCCTCTTCGTCTCCGGGGGCCGGAGAGAGCGGCTGCTTTCGGAAGGTGAAGAATGAAGCTGAACAACACTGGGATAGTGTGCGCAGCTTGCAAAATGATAGAAAACAGTACCTTACCACTCTCCTACCTTTTCCAAACACATGAACATTCGGTTGGAAGGTGTTTTGGACAACTTTCTTTTTCATCGTGCAAAACACTCAGCAAACCTCTCTGCAACATGTCAAACACCATGGAGGATGTTTTCTGTGCTGGCACAGTTTCTCACTGCTAGACACAGTGGAAAAGTTTTTTGCAATGATGTAGACCCCAAAAGTCCCGAAAGAAGAAGGTACGGATGTCCCCGGAGGTAAGCGCCGGTCCCGGGCACATTTCGTCAGAAGCCGCCGCACTGCGGAGCACTGTGACCGGCACAATCGCCTTTGCGCGAAGAAGCCGCCTCTTCGTCTCCGGGGGCCGGAGAGAGCGGCTGCTTTCGGAAGGTGAAGAATGAAGCTGAACAACACTGGGAGAGTGTGCGCAGCTTGCAAACTGATAGAAAACAGTACCTTACCACTCTCCTACCTTTTCCAAACACATGAATATTCGGTTGGAAGGTGTTTTTAACAACTTTCTTTTCCTTCTTGCAAAACACTCTGCAAACCTCTCCGCAACATGTACAACACGATTTGAGATGTTTTCAGCTCTGACCCAGATTCTCCTTGCCAGACATAGTGGAAAGCATTTTTGCAATGATGTAGACACCAAAAGTCCTGAATGATGAAATACGGAGCTCCCCAGAGCTAAGCGCCGGTCCCCGGCACATTTTGGTAGAAGCCGCAACCCTGGAGTGCACTGGGGCCGGTACAATCGCCTTTGCGCGAAGAAGCCGCTTCTTCGCCTCCGGGAGCGGGAGAGACCAGTAGCTACGGAAAGGTGAAGAATGAAGCTGCACAATACTGCGATAGTGTGCACAGCTTGCAAACTGATCCAAAACAGTACCTTACCACTCTCCTACCTTTTCCAAACACATGAACAATCGATTGGAAGCTGTTTTGGACAACTTTCTTTTTCATCGTGCAAAACACTCAGCAAACCTCTCTGCAACATGGCAAACACCATGGAGGATGTTTTCTGTGCTGGCACAGTTTCTCACTGCTAGACACCGTGGAAAAGTTTTTTGCAATGATGTAGACCCCAAAAGTCCCGAAAGAAGAAGGTACGGATGTCCCCGGAGGTAAGCGCCGGTCCCGGGCACATTTCGTCAGAAGCCGCCGCACTGGAGTGCACTGGGGCCAGTACAATCGCCTTTGCGCGAAGAAGCCGCTTCTTCGCCTCCGGGAGCGGGAGAGACCAGTAGCTACGGAATGGTGAAGAATGAAGCTGCACAATACTGGGATAGTGTGCACAGCTTGCAAACTGATCCAAAACAGTACCTTACCACTCTCCTACCTTTTCCAAACACATGAACATTCGGTTGGAAGGTGTTTTGGACAACTTTGTTTTTCTTCTTGCAAAACACTCTGCAAACCTCTCCGCAACATGTCAAACACGATGGGAGATGTTTTCCATGCTGGCACAGTTTCTCCACGCCAGACATAGTGGAATGGATTTTTGCAATGATGTAGACCCCAAAAGACGCTAAAGACGAAATACGGAGTTCCCCGGAGCTAAGCGCCGGTCCCGGGCACATTTCGTCAGAAGCCGCCGCACTGCGGAGCACTGTGAGCGGCACAATCGCCTTTGCGCGAAGAAGCCGCCTCTTCGTCTCCGGGGGCCGGAGAGAGCGGCTGCTTTCGGAAGGTGAAGAATGAAGCTGAACAACACTGGGATAGTGTGCACAGCTTGCAAACTGATCCAAAACAGTACCTTACCACTCTCCTACCTTTTCCAAACACATGAACATTCGGTTGGAAGGTGTTTTGGACAACTTTCTTTTTCATCGTGCAAAACACTCAGCAAACCTCTCTGCAACATGTCAAACACCATGGAGGATGTTTTCTGTGCTGGCACAGTTTCTCACTGCTAGACACAGTGGAAAAGTTTTTTGCAATGATGTAGACCCCAAAAGTCCCGAAAGAAGAAGGTACGGATGTCCCCGGAGGTAAGCGCCGGTCCCGGGCACATTTCGTCAGAAGCCGCCGCACTGGAGTGCACTGGGGCCAGTACAATCGCCTTTGCGCGAAGAAGCCGCTTCTTCGTCTCCGGGAGCCGGAGAGACCAGTAGCTTCGGAAAGGTGAGAATGAAGCTGCACAATACTGGGATAGTGTGCACAGCTTGCAAACTGATCCAAATCAGTACCTTACCACTGTCCTACCTTTTCCAAAAACATGAACATTCGAGTGGAAGGTGTTTTCAACAACTTTCTTTTTCTTCCTGCAAAACACTCTGCAGACTTCTCTGCCGCATGTACAACACGATGGGAGATGTTTTCAGCCCTGACCCAGATTCTCCTTGCCAGACATAGTGGAAAAAGTTTTTGCGAAGTTGGAGAGGACAAGAAACGCTAAAGACGAAAGTATGGAGTTTTCCGTAGCTAGGACTGCATGAAAGGAAAAGACTGCCCTCTTCAAAAATGACAATTAGGAGGACTCGGAAAAGTACAAATCAGCCAGCCTCTTTTTTATCCCCACGAAGTTGATGGGGCAGCTATACCCCGAAAGCCTTGCCTGGCATATGAAGGAGGACAAAGCAATGTACTCGGCATGGATTTTCCTGGGGAATTTCATGCTGAACAACTTTTTCAACACCTCTGATGAATCAACTTGACTGGTAGATGAAGGGAATATTGTCTGCGTGGCCTTCAGGAAAGTTGTTTACATTTCTCTACTTGGCTGCAAACATACATACGGGAAGCAATAATGCAAAAGGGTGGGAACCAGTGTCTTTGAAGTGATGCTGAGTGAAAAGAAAAGAGGCAGTGGGCACACACTGAAATACAGGAGATTGCCTATGAACATCACCAAATGATGTTTTACTGTGAGGGTGACAACCGCGGCACAGACTGCCCAGAAAGCTTCTGAAGCCTGGATCTTAGAAGACATTAAAAGTACACCCAGCTAGAATCCCGGGCAAGAGGCTCTAGGTATCCTGCTTTAACGGGGGTGTTGGGCCTGGTGAGCCCCACTGAGCCCTACCACAGCCCTCATTCATTCTGTGTAGTGAATTCTCTTCGAGATGCATTTCAAGCACTGGCATGACAAAGTTCTGTGCAGACAGAGATCCAAATGGACATGGGATCCATGTTCCTTAAGCAGTGTTCAAGAAGAATGTAAAACTCTGGGACAAGTGTCTCTTCCCTAACTGAATCCCTTTCATGGGAAAATTCCCAGCTATAGAAAGATCTTCTGATACGCATGCTCAGGACTGACACTGGCTGAGGAAATTTCCCCCTATGTGTATCTAAGACCAGTTAGGATCATCACCCAAGACTTGTCAACATAGTCACAGAATGTCGATTGTAAAGAAGTGACAACAAACATCAGAATGTCAAATATTGGTCCAAAAAATGGATTAATGAATGGGAATTATCAACTTGGGTTAAAAAGAAAAATAAAGATTTGGTCTTTATTTATCAATTTCGTTGCAATATTGATAAGAGAAGAAAAAGACCTAACCCTTGGACATTCTGAATTTGAAATAGATTTTAAAAATTCGTTGTAGAAATCTATTATTATGACCACATGATTCAAACAATATTAGCTCGTAAACTGTCCCAGATTTGTCTAGTTCAGTTTCCAGGGAAAAGGGCCCTGTTTTGTGTTTCCGGGCCTGCTGCTGGGAGTGGCCGGCTGGCTACTGAAAATAAACGATACGCAGGATGGTTCCCAGATGAAAGGCAGCAGAAGTGCCGAGTCGGGCTGGATTGATAGAGGCAGGTGGCTCCTGAAATCTGCCAGCCAGAAGATGGGCAGGTCAGTTTTACTTCCAGGGAAAAGGGCCGTAGTATTTGTTTGGGGACCTGTGGCTGGGAGTGGCCGGCTGGCTCCTGAAAATCCACGATATACAGGATGGTTCCCAGATGAAAGGTGGCACCAGTGCCGAGTCGGGCTGGATTGATAATACCAAGTGGCTCGTGCAATCTGCCAGCCGGATGATGGGCAGGTCAGTTTTACTTCCAGGGAAAAGAGCCGTAGTTTGTGTTTGGGGCGTGTGGCTGGGAGTGGCCGGCTGGCTCCTGAAAATCCACG
The DNA here is from genome assembly GCF_028769735.1 of Zonotrichia leucophrys gambelii. Classification (NCBI taxonomy): domain Eukaryota; kingdom Metazoa; phylum Chordata; class Aves; order Passeriformes; family Passerellidae; genus Zonotrichia; species Zonotrichia leucophrys. Next base: position 17,877 of record NW_026992997.1, read on the forward strand.
ATACGCAGGATGGTTCCCAGATGAAAGGTGGCACCAGTGCCAAGTTACGCTGGTTTGAGAGAGCCAAGTGGTTCCTGCAATCTGCCAGCCAGAAGATGGGCAGATCAGTTTTACTTCCAGGGAAAGGGGCCGTAGTTTTTGTTTGGGGGCCTGTGGCTGGGAGTGGCCGGCTGGCTCCTGAAAATCCACGATACGCAGGATTGTTCCCAGATGAAAGGTGGCACCAGTGCCGAGTCGGGCTGGTTTGATATGGGGAAGTGGCTCCTGCAATCTGCCAGCCAGAAGCGGGGCTTGTGAGTTTTCTTTGCCAGGGAAAAGGGCCGTGGTTTGTGTTCGGGGGCCTGTGGCTGGGAGTGGCCGGCGGGCTCCTGAAAATCCACGATACGCAGGATGGTTCCCAGATGAAAGGTGGCACCAGTGTCGAGGCTCCTGAAAATCCACGATACGCAGGATGGTTCCCAGATGAAAGGTGGCACCAGTGTCGAGTCTGGCTAGTTTGATAGAGGCAAGTGGCTCCTGCAATCTGCCAGCCAGATGATTGGCAGTTCAGTTTTCCTTCCAGGGAAAAGGGCCGTAGTTTTTGTTTGGGGGCCTGTGGCTGGGAGTGGCCGGCTGGCTCCTGAAAATCCACGATACGCAGGATGGTTCCCAGATGAAAGGCCGCAGCAGTGTCGAGTCGGGCTAGTTTGATAGAGGGAAGTGTCTCCTGCAATCTGCAGGCCAGAAGCTCGGCGGGCGAGTTTTGTTTGCCAGAGAAAAGTGCCGGAGTTTGTTTTTGGGGCCTGCGGCTGGGAGTGGCCGGATGACTCCTAAAAATCCATGATACGCAGGATGGTTCCCAGATGAAAGGCGGCAGAAGTGCCAGGTAGGGCTGGTTTGATAGAGGCAAGTGGCTCCTGCAATCTGCCAGCCAGAAGCTTGGCGGGTGAGTTTTGTTTGCCAGAGAAAAGAGCCGTTGTTTGTGTTCGGGGCCTGTGGCTGGGAGTGGCCGGGTAGCTCGTGAAAATCCACGATACGCAGGATGGCTCCCAGATGAAAGGTGGCAGCAGTGTCGAGTGGGGCTGGTTTGATAGAGGGAAGTGGCTCCTGCAATCTGCCAGCCAGAAGCGGAACAGGTGAGTTTTGTTTGCCAGGGAAAAGGGCCATGGTTTGTGTTCGGGGGCCTGTGGCTGGGAGTGGCCGGCTGGCTCCTGAAAATCCACGATACGCAGGATGGTTCCCAGATGAAACGTGGCACCAGTTCCGAGTCAGGCTGGTTTGATATGGGGAAGTGGCTCCTGCAATCTGCCAGCCAGAAGCGGGTCGGGTGAGTTTTGTTTGCCAGGGAAAAGGGCCGTGGTTTGTGTTTGGGGGCCTGTGGCTGGGAGTGGCCGGCTGGCTCCTGAAAATCCACAATACGCAGGATGGTTCCCAGATGAAAGGTGGCAGCAGTGCCAAATTGGGCTGCTTTGAGAGAGCCAAGTGGTTCCTGCTATCTGCCAGCCAGAAGATGGGCAGGTCAGTTTTACATCCAGGGAAAAGGGCCGTAGTATTTGTTCGGGGGCCTGTGGCTGGGAGTGGCCGGCTGGCTCCTGAAAATCCACGATACGCAGGATGGTTCCCAGATGAAAGGTGGCACCAGTGCCGAGTCGGGCTGGATTGATAGAGGCAAGTGGCTCCTGCAATCTGCCAGCCAGATGACGGGCAGGTCAGTTTTACTTCCAGGGAAAAGGGCCGTAGTATTTGTTTGGGGACCTGTGGCTGGGAGTGGCCGGCTGGCTCCTGAAAATCCACGATACGCAGGATGGTTCCCAGATGAAAGGTGGCACCAGTGTCGAGTCGGGCTGGTTTGACAGAGTCAAGTGGCTCCTGCAATCTGCCAGCAGAAGCGGGGTGGGTTAGTTTTGTTTGCCAGGGAAAAGGGCCGTGGTTTGTGTTCGGGGGCCTTTGGCTGGGAGTGGCCGGCTGGCTCCTGAAAATCCACGATACGCAGGATGGTTCCCAGATGAAAGGTGGCACCAGTGCCAAGACGGGCTGGTTTGATAGACGCAAGTGGCTCCTGCAATCTGCCAGCCAGATGACGGGCAGGTCAGTTTTACTTCCAGGGAAAAGGGCCGTAATTTGTGTTCGGGGGCCTGTGGCTGGGAGTGGCCGGCCGGCTCCTGAAAATCCATGATACGCAGGATGGCTCCCAGATGAAAGGTGGCACCAGTGCCAAGCCGGGCTGGTTTGATAGAGGCAAGTGGCTCCTGCAATCTGCCAGCCAGAAGAGGGGCATCTCAGTTTTTTTTCCAGGGGAAAGTGCCGTGGTTTGTGTTTGGGGGCCTCTGGCTGGGAGTGGCCGGCTGGCTCCTGAAAATCCACGATACGCAGGATGGTTCCCAGATGAAAGGTGGCACCAGTGCCGAGTCGGGCTGGTTTGATAGAGGGAAGTGGCTCCTGCAATCTGCCAGCCAGAAGCGGGGCGGGTGAGTTTTGTTTGCCAGAGAAAAGGGCCGTGGTTTGTGTTCGGGGGCCTGTGGCTGGGAGTGGCCGGCTGGCTCCTGAAAATCCACGATACCAGGATGGTTCCCAGATGAAGGGTGGCACCAGTGCCGAGTCTGGCTGGATTGATAGAGGCAAGTAGCTCCTGCAATCTGCCAGCCAGATGACGGGCAGGACAGTTTTACTTCCAGGGAAAAGGGCCGTAGTTTTTGTTTGGGGGCCTGTGACTGGGAGTGGCCGGCTGGCTCCTGAAAATCCACGATACGCAGGATGGTTCCCAGATGAAAGGTGGCACCAGTGTCCAGTCGGGCTGGTTTGATAGAGTCAAGTGTCTCCTGCAATCTGCCAGCCAGAAGCGTGGAGGGTTAGTTTTGTTTGCCAGGGAAAAGGGCCGTGGTTTGTGTTCGGGGGCCTGTGGCTGGGAGTGGCCGGCTGGCTCCTGAAAATCCACGATACGCAGGATGGTTCCCAGATGAAAGGTGGCACCAGTGCCGAGTCGGGCTGGATTGAGAGACGCAAGTGGCTCCTGCAATCTGCCAGCCAGATGACGGGCAGGTCAGTTTTACTTCCGGGAAAAGGGCCGTAGTTTGTGTTTGGGGGCCTGTGGCTGGGAGTGGCCGGCCGGCTCCTGAAAATCCACGATACGCAGGATGGCTCCCAGATGAAAGGTGGCACCAGTGCCAAGTTGGGCTGGTTTGATAGAGGCAAGTGGCTCCTGCAATCTGCCAGCCACAAGATGGGCAGGTCAGTTTTACTTCCAGGGAAAAGGGCCGTAGTATTTGTTTGGGGACCTGTGGCTGGGAGTGGCCGGCTGGCTCCTGAAAATCCACGATACGCAGGATGGTTCCCAGATGAAAGGTGGCACCAGTGTCGAGTCGGGCTGGTTTGACAGAGGGCAAGTGGCTCCTGCAATCTGCCAGCAGAAGGGGGTGGGTTAGTTTTGTTTGCCAGGGAAAAGGGCCGTGGTTTGTGTTCGGGGGCCTTTGGCTGGGAGTGGCCGGCTGGCTCCTGAAAATCCACGATACGCAGGATGGTTCCCAGATGAAAGGCGGCAGACGTGCCAAGTCAGACTGGTTTGATAGAAAAGTGTCTCACGCCAATCTACCACCAGAAGAGGGGCATCTCAGTTTTTTTCCAGGGAAAGTGCCGTGGTTTGTGTTCGGGGGCCTGTGGCTGGGAGTGGCCGGCTGGCTCCTGAAAATCCACGATACGCAGGATGGTTCCCAGATGAAAGGTGGCACCAGTGCCGAGCCGGGCTGGTTTGATATAGGTAAGTGGCTCCTGCAATCTGCCAGCCAGAAGCGGGGTGGTTGAGTTTTGCTTTCCAGGGAAAAGGGCCGTGGTTTGTGTTCGGGGGCCTGTGGCTGGGAGTGGCCGGCTGGCTCCTGAAAATCCACGATACGCAGGATGGTTCCCAGATGAAAGGTGGCACCAGTGCCAAGTCGGGCTGGTTTGATAGAGGGAAGTGGCTCCTGCAATCTGTCAGGCAGATGATGGGCAGGTGAGTTTTACTTCCAGGGAAAAGGGCCGTAGTATTTGTTTGGGGGCCTGTGGCTGGGAGTGGCCGGCTGGCTCCTGAAAATCCACGATACGCAGAATGGTTCCCAGATGAAAGGTGGCAGCAGTGCCAAATTGGGCTGCTTTGAGAGAGCCAAGTAGTTCCTGCTATCTGCCAGCCAGAAGATGGGCAGGTCAGTTTTACATCCAGGGAAAAGGGCCGTAGTATTTGTTCGGGGGCCTGTGGCTGGGAGTGGCCGGCTGGCTCCTGAAAATCCACGATACGCAGGATGGTTCCCACATGAAAGGTGGCACCAGTGCCAAGTTGGGCTTGTTTGATAGAGGCAAGTGGCTCCTGCAATCTGCCAGCCAGATGACGGGCAGGTCAGTTTTACTTCCAGGGAAAAGGGCCGTAATTTGTGTTCGGGGGCCTGTGGCTGGGAGTGGCCGGCTGGCTCCTGAAAATCCACGATACGCAGGATGGCTCCCAGATGAAAGGTGGCACCAGTGCCGAGTCGGGCTGGTTTGATAGAGGGAAGTGGCTCCTGCAATCTGCCAGCCAGAAGCGGGGCGGGTGAGTTTTGTTTGCCAGGAAAAGGGCCGTGGTTTGTGTTCGGGGGCCTGTGGCTGGGAGTGGCCGGCTGGCTCCTGAAAATCCACGATACGCAGGATGGGTTTCCCCTTTAAAGGTGGCACCAGCGCCCCCTTTGGGTGGATTTATAGGGCAAGTGGCTCCTGCAAACTTTTCCAGGCAGGACGGGCAGGTAGTTTTACTTTGGGAAAAAGGGCCCTAGTTTTTTTTTGGGGAGCGTGGCTGGGAGTGGCCCGGTGGCTCCGAAAAACCAAAAATACGCAGGATGGTTCCCAGATGAAGGTGGGACCCTGTCGATGGGTGGTTTGATAGAGTCAAGTGGCTCCTGCAATCTGCCAGCAGAAACGGGGGGGTTAGTTTTTTTTTCCAGGGAAAAGG
>NW_026992998.1:0-22761 GCF_028769735.1 Zonotrichia leucophrys gambelii
GGTCCATACCGGAGGGCAGTTGCTTACCTCTCTAAGCAACTAGATGCAACAGCCAAAGGATAGCCAGGTTGCCTCGAGCTGTAGCAGCAGTTGTGTGAACATTCAAGAGGCACACAAGTTTATCCTGGGACAAAAATGACTCTGCTAGTGTCCCACACAGTGTCCGCAGTACTGGAAGTAAAGGGTGGCCACTGGCTTTTCACCAGAGAGGTTTCTGAAATACCAGGCCATCATGTAGAGCAAGATGATGGAGAGATAGTGGTGACTAATATTGTCAACCCAGCTTCTTTTCTCAGTGGAATCAAGGAGAAGCAGTACACCATGATTGCCTAGAGACCACTGAAGCTACCTACTCCACCCGCCCAGACTTAAAGGACACTCCTCCGGACGATGCAGAGACCTGGTTCACTGACAAGAAAGCGACATTGCAAAGTTCACAGTGACTACCTGCTGAGAGGTAATAGAGTGTGGACCCTTACCAACAGGTACCTCTGCACAGGATGCTGAGATAAATGCATGGACCCATGCCTTAGAAACAGCAAAGGCATTCGAGTTGTGCATGCACATGGAGCCATCTAGAAGAAGAGGGGACTGCTGACCTCACAGGGAAAGAAGAGACAATCCAGCTGCTGGAAGCAGTTCGGCTACCTGAAAAAGCATATTAAGGCACACCAGAGAGTGAGCTTAAAATTGGAGGAAAGAAATGAGCTGGCGGATGGAGAGGCAAAGAAAGCAGCAAAGGGTGAGGTACAGATTTTCTTCGAAGGTAAGCCATAATACAATAATACAAATCAAAAGAGACGTACAACTGCAAGGGGTGGGCTACCATTGAAAGAGAGCTAGTAATCCCTTCCCATTTTCGTAGTTACTAGTGAAGGAAGGGGCACTAGAAAACACACTAGGCCTAATTACTTAAAGCCTTTTATAGAGTGTAGCTCCTTTCTCGAAATGACCGAGGCTGCGAGTGATACAGAGTGCACTGGAATGAAGTGTTGACCTTGAAGTAGTAATTCCCACAAGCTTTCTAGAACACACATCTGTTTGAAAGGACTGTTGTATCATTGTCAGGAATCTATATGCCACTATCACTCAGGTAGCTGATAATGTGATCCTTGCCTCCAGACTAACCTCAAAATACCCCCGGGCCAAAACTTGGTCAGACTGGGAGAGGCCATGGGCCTGTATAGCAGTGGCAAATCAACTTTTCAGAACTCCCAAGGAAAGGGGGGTATCAGTATTTACTGGTATTAATAGATACATTTTCAGGGTGGCCAGAAACATTCCCCACCAGAACTGTCAAAGCTCAAGAGGTGACCAGATCATTTTTACAAGAGATAATACACGCTTCAGAGTTCCAGCCACAATATCCTCAGATAAAGAATCACACTTTCATTTCCAAAATAGTGCAACAGATTAGTAGCCATCTGGGCATAGATTAAGAACTTCACACCCCATACTGCCCCCAATCAAGCGGCCAGGGGGAGAGAATGAATCATTTGATTAAGCAGCAAATCGTAAGACTGGGGCAAGAAGCTCTTCCACTAGCACTATTGCAAATTCAAACTAAACCTTTTGAGCTAAAGGAATGCTGAATCCTTTTGGAATGCCTTATAGAAGACAATAGAATACAAGGGGAATGTCCAGAATGTCCACTTACATGGTGGCATTAAGCAAACAGCTCAGAGTAATTGAGAAACTTGTGGCTGGAACTCGGAGCAGGGAGTTGGATAGCCTGGGGTTGATGTATATGTTAAGTCTCTTACAGAGAAGACTTCGGAACCACAGTGGGAGAGACCACTGCAAGTACCTCTCACCACCTTCACTGCAATCAAAATCAAGGAGCAGAATGCTGGATCCATCACTCTCGAGTGAAGAAGGCCCAGAAGCCCCTTCAGGAGTGACACCAGGAGACAATGAACTGAGACTAAAACTTATTCGGCAAAATGAGTATATTGCGGTCGGGAGTAGCTCATACTTTAGTGTTACAGAATTGTTTTGTATGGAATTATAACTGAAGTTTTAGAACTAGAGAGTACCTCTACCCAAAGCAATGCTGAATGGCCTTGGTCCCTGGCATTTAATCAGTATACTGGATCCATAGGAAACCTTTGAGATAAAGAAGGTTTATATTAAAACATATCTACTGTAGTAATCCACGAGAATCAAGTATGTGAGCAGTAAAAATAGCAAGAACAGGAGCTGTAAACACTTCAAGGAATCTGAAGAGAAAATCAAAATAAAGGCTTAGTCATCAATAGGATGGCTTATGAGTGACCAGATGTAATTAGTGTCTGAACTCCCCTGGTGTATATGAGCACCCGGAAGTCTGTGATGACCTAAGTGAATCAGACTGTTGGTGTAAAATTTTACCCTGACACAGCCTGTAGAAGTGACCTGCCTTTGAGCTCAAGTTACTGTCAGATTTTCATTTGAATTCAAAGTGGACACTGCACTTTTTACCACAGCGGGGCCTTATAAGGTGATTTTCCTTATTTATAGCTATCCCTTTTCCTACTGAGATTTGGATCAGTGATTGTCCCAGTCTGAGGCGGTTGGATTCTGCTTAAAAGAGGTAGAGAGAGAGAGACCCCCTCAGAGCTCAGCAGCAGGCTGTAGGATTTTGAGCATCACTTTTGTGCTGAGTGTTTCAAATAGCAGAAACCGATCCCAGTTTCTTCTGAGGCACTGCAATGAATTTAGGCTTTTCTCTCAAGATTTCCCCTCCATTATCTTCTGCCCTGAACACAGTCCACAGCTTGATCTTAGCTAAGGGCAAGGTGGGTGAGCAGGAGAGACATTCCTGCTTGCCACACATCTGGGAAATCAGGTGCTTTGAGGGAGAGAGAGAAGTTAAGATTCCCTGAAGTCTCTACATTTCAGAACAAACATCTGTCTCAAGTATGACCTAAACCTCTGTCAGATACACTTGTGAAGTGTGTCTGAATTTGTAGTAGGAGCCCAGCACATCCCTCTGGCAGGGAGGGATGATCATGGACAGAAAGCAGTTCCTGTTCCCATAACAAACATCTAACTGGCATATTAGGGACAAGATTAGGAGTTTTAAATAGAATTGATTCAGAAATACTGATGAATAAACTGGCTGCTGCAGCAGGTAGCCTAACAAAATTGAAGCAGCCTTTATAGTAATCTCTACTGGCATTAGGAACTAGCCAGTGACAGATTTCAAAAGTACTGCCAAAGTAAAGAAGTATGAACAGGCCGGGGACCAAGACCACAAATTGATAGTAGAAGCACTTAGTATAGTTCAAGATAATGTGTCTTTAGCTTTCAGTTGTATACAAGCACAGTTATGGATACAAGCAACAGCAGCTCTGATCATATAGGAAAGGGGTGAAGGTAATTTTCCAGCTGAAATTCAGAAAATTGAATGGGATAATGCAATTGATTTTGAAAGGAAGTTTTAATCCTGGTGGATTATGGTGAATTTCACCTATGATCCTATTTCTAATGTGGCCACTGCCTTTGTGCTTATGTAATGCCACTGTTTATGTTATCCATCCCATCATTGCCCTAAGATTAAACCATAAAGGGAAACAACTCTCTATCCTTCAGAACATAGAGTGTGGGCACAAAAAATGAATGAAAAGTGGCAGGTAGTAAACTTAGAATCCTGCATTACTAGAGAACAAATGGGATTCATTTGTGAAAGCAATACTGCTAATGCCCAGGATGTGTTTGGACATTGAACAGAGTATTTGTCACTTTGAAATTCATCCATCACTGACCAGAAAACTGTGCTCGTATTATACTGGAAAAGGGTGTATGTTTGAGAACTGCTTGTGCTGCTGTACAAAATTAATAGCAATGATGTTATTCTGTCTAGTAGAAAACCATTCTAATCTCTGTATTTGTATTTGTAATTTTGTTAAGATTACTGGGTGTGATTTTTCGTATTTGGTACCAGTAACATCCCACCAGCTGATTACAGCCAATTACACAATGTATCACAGACTACCACCTACCCCTATGGGGGTGAACCTTAATTGGTAAAACAATTAATTAAGCACCAAGACCTATTAGAAGTCTTGAAAGAAATCGAGAAAGTGGAAAGAAAACCTTAATTACTGTCCAACATGGTACAAAAGAAATAACCAGAGTTCTACAAAGAATAAAATACGGATAATCACTGGTGAGATGTGATCTTTGGGTGATCACCAACTGCAAAATGGAATCTTTGATAAGTTGTGTCACCCCATTGTAGTTTTACAAATATTAGTTGGGATAAGCTTAGGATTGTCTATTATATTGTTAATTTGGAACTGTGGATGCTACAACGAATAGCTGTACTAACCTCTTTGTCGAATGTACATGGTAAAGCGCTAAAAGACACTTATTGTCGTGGAAATTTTCCTTAAGTAAAAGAATTTACTTATTTCCTAGGAAAGGGGGGAATGAGACAGAGTAGGTGAAGTGTCTGGGAGAGGTGAAGGGTCTGTGGAGCTAAAGATGAAGGAGAGGCCGCGTTCCAGAGACAGCGAGGAGACAGAGAAAGAAAAACAGAAAAACCAAGAGGTCAATCTGCCCCCGACCTAGGAATTCCTCCGATTAAAGAAGAATTAGTGCTAAGTGTCATGCAAGATGAATATGTATGAACTTATTGTGAAAACTGATGCATATGCATTTGGAAGGGGGATAAAAGGAGGTCTGAAATCTTCAGGGGTACGCATGCCCTTTTGGGGAGTCTTGCGTCCGGCGCGCGTCGTAATAAAAACATACCGGGCTTTACAACTTTTACAAGTTGTGAGGTTTCTTCTTTTCTCCGCAAAACACCATCCTGCGTATCGTGGATTTTCAGGAGCCAGCCGGCCACTCCCAGCCACAGGCCCCCGAACACAAACTACGGCCCTTTTCCCTGTAAAAACAAAACTCACCGCCCCGCTTCTGTCTGGCAGATTGCAGGAGACACTTCCCTCTATCAATCCAGCCTGACTCGGCACTGGTGCCACCTTTCATCTGGGAACCATCCTGTGCATCGTGGATTTTCAGGAGCCAGGCGGCCACTCCCAGTCACAGGTCCCCAAACAAATACTACGGCCCTTTTCCCTGGAATTAAAACTGACCTGCCCGTCATCTGGCTGGCAGATTGCAGGAGCCACTTTCCTCTATCAAACCAGCCCGACTTGGCACTGGTGCCACCTTTCATCTGGGAACCATCCTGCGTATCGTGGATTTTCAGGAGCCAGCCGGCCACTGCCAGCCACAGACACCCCACAAAAAACCACGGAACTTTTCCCTGGCAAACAAAACTTAACCTCCCCGCTTCTGGCTGGCAGATTGCAGGAGCCACTTGCCTCTATCAATCCAGCCCGACTCGACACTGGTGCCACCTTTCATCTGGGAGCCATCCTGCGTATCGTGGATTTTCAGGAGCCAGCCGGCCACTCCCAGCCACAGGCCCCCGAACACAAACCACGGCCGTTTTCCCTGGAAGTAAAACTGACCTGACGTCATCTGGCTGGCAGATTTGCATGAGCCACTTGCCTCTATCAATCCAGCCCGACTCGGCACTGGTGCCACCTTTCATCTGGGAACCATCCTGCGTATCGTGGGTTTTCAGGAGCCAGCCGGCCACTCCCAGCCACAGGCCCCCGAACAGAAACCACGGCCCTTTTCCCTGGCAAACAAAACTCACCCGCCCCGCTTCTGGCTGGCAGATTGCAGGAGCCACTTGCCTCTATCAAACCAGCCCGACTTGGAACTGGTGCCACCTTTCATGTGGGAACCATCCTGCGTATCGTGGATTTTCAGGAGCCAGCCGGCCACTCCCAGCCACAGGCCCCCAAACACAAACCACGGCCCTTTTCCCTGGCAAAGAAAACTCACCCGCCCCGCTTCTGGCTGGCAGATTGCAGGAGACACTTCCCTCTATCAAACCAGCCCGACTTGGCACTGGTGCCACCTTTCATCTGGGAACCATCCTGCGTATCGTGGATTTTCTGGAGCCAGCCGGCCACTCCCTGCCACAGGCCCCCAAACACAAACTACGGCCCTTTTCCCTGGAAGTAAAACTGACCTGCCCGTCATCTGGCTGGCAGATTGCAGGAGCCACTTGCCTCTATCAATCCAGCCCGACTTGCACTGGTGCCACCTTTCATCTGGGAACCATCCTGCGAACGTGTTTCAGAGCCACGGCCACCAGCCCTACCGCAACCAACCGTACCTGGATTTCAAAGCCGCCGCCAACAAACTCGCCCCCAACCCCGTGCTTTCGAACCACCCTCACACCACCTCATTCGGCACATTGCGTACCCTTCATTGCAAACCCGCCGACTCGAGCCCACCTCCACCGAAACCACGGCCTTCTGAAACAAACCGGCCCTCCGCAAATGCCCGCCACATTGCACGGCCTTCATGCAGCCGACTCTCACTCCACTTCTGGACCATCCTCGATCTGTTCAGAGCCAGCCCACTGGCACGGGCCTTCAACACAACCACGCCTATCCCTGGCAAACACAACCCGCCCTTCTCCTGGCGAATCAAACACTGCCCTTTCTCAGCCGATCAAGCACTTGCCTCATCATCGGACCACTGCATGTGACTTATTCAGGACCGGCACCCGCCACATTTCCAGAACCACCGGCCCTTTCAAGACAGCCCCACACACCGCTCTGTCCCCGAATAAAACACTGCCCTTTCAACCAGCCGAATGCACTGGCCCATTATCACTGGGACCATCAGACGACTTGACTTTCATCAACCCACTCCACGTGCCCTAATCGGACCACCGGCCTTCCCTGGATTTCAAAACCACCGGCCCCACAGCGCAACGGCACAATCCACGGCATTCAAAACGCCCCCGCACTGGCTGGCAATTGCAGGGCCACTTGCCCTATCAATGCAGCCCACTCGCACCAGCCACCTTCCGAACCACAGCTACGTGGATTTTCCGGAGCCACGACCCCCCGCACAGCCCAACAAGCGAGCCTTGCCTACAACCACCCACCCGACTTACAGCTGCGCGGCCACTCCTCCTATGAACCACCTGCATCGGCTATCAACCGGTCCCTGCCACAGCCCTATCATAACACGCCTTTCCCTCGATCAGATACCCCCACTACGACGGCACTTCGCCTCAATACAAACCGCCCGACTCTGCTGGTCAACTTCACTGGCCCTCCTGGATCGCGATTGCAGGAGCCACCCCTTCACGGCACCCGCAACGTGCCCTTTCCTGGAAACGCACTCCCGCACTCCTGAGAACCACGGCCACTTCCCAAGACAACCACCCGCCCTTTTCACTGCACATTGGAACCACCTGCGTTACTTGCAGACCAGCGCCACTCCCACCATTCACCGAACACACTGCCTTCCCTGATTCAGGAACCAGCCGCCACTTCCGAGGCCCATTCAAACCACGCCCTTCAAAACACAGCCTCCGCACTGCTGCCCTCATTGCGGAACATTCCTCTATGTCATTCAGCCAGCCGCCGCCACCCAGGACCCCATACACATGGACTCCTTTTCAGGTACAAGCACCCCCACTTCGCAAAACAGGCCTTGTAACAAACCACCCCTTGGCTGGTGCACCTTCTAACCACCCTCGGAACAGGGCCACATCACGCCCCCACGGTTTTCGGACAACCCCCGCCCAGCCAAACAGGCCCTTCCTAATAAACAGACTCCCACTTCTGGACATCGCACTGTTTCAAACCCGCCTTGCACTGGCCCCTTCATCTGGCCTCCTCTTCGTGATTCAAGCACGCCCTCCCAGCCAGGCCCAAACAACACGCCTTCCAAATCACCGCCCATCTGCTGCAATTCAGGCCACTCTATAATCGCTAGCACAGGCCACCCACGACCACCCCGAACACAAACCACGGCCTTTTCCCTGGAAGAAAACTCACCGCCCGTCTCTGGCTGGCAGATTGCAGGAGCACTGCCTCATATCAACCAGCCCGACTCGCACTGGTGCCACCTTTCATCTGGGAACCATCCTGCGTATCGTGGATTTTCAGGAGCCAGCCGGCCACTCCCAGCCACAGGCCCCCAAACACAAAACACGGCCCATTTTCCCTGGAATTAAAACTGACCTGCCCCTCATCAGGCTGGCAGATTGCAGGAGCCACTTGCCTCTATCAATCCAGCCCGACTCGCACTGGTGCCACCTTTCATCTGGGAACCATCCTGCGTATCGTGGATTTTCAGGAGCCAGCCGGCCACTCCCAGCCACAGGCCCCGAACAAAAACCACGGCCCTTTTCCCTGGAAAAAACTACCTGCCCCTCTGGCTGGCAGATTGCAGGAGCCACTTGCTCATATCAAACCAGCCCGACTGGCACTGGTGCCACCTTTCATCTGGGAACCATCCTGCGTATCGTGGATTTTCAGGAGCCAGCCGGCCACTCCCAGCCACAGCCCCCAAACAAAACACGGCCTTTTCCCTGGAATTAAAACTGACCTGCCCGTCATCTGGCTGGCAGATTGCAGGAGCCACTTGCCTCTATCAATCCAGCCCGACTCGGCACTGGTGCCACCTTTCATCTGGGAACCATCCTGCGTATCGTGATTTTCAGGAGCCAGCGGCCACTCCCAGCCAAGGCCCCCAAACAAAATCTACGGCCCTTTTCCCTGGAAATAAAACTGACCTGCCCATCTCTGCTGGCAGATTGCAGGACACCCTTGCTATCAAACCAGCCAACTGGCACTGGTGCCACCTTTCATCTGGGAACCATCCTGCGTATCGTGGATTTTCAGGAGCCAGCGGCCACTCCAGCCACAGGCCCCGAAACAAAACCACGGCCCTTTTCCCTGGAATAAAACTGACCTGCCCGTCATCTGGCTGGCAGATTGCAGGAGCCACTTGCCTCTATCAATCCAGCCCGATCGGCACTGGTGCCACCTTTCATCTGGGAACCATCCTGCGTATCGTGGATTTTCAGGAGCCAGCCGGCCACTCCCAGCCACAGGCCCCCAACACAAACTACGGCCCCTTTCCCTGGAAGTAAAACTGACCTGCCCGTCATCTGGCTGGCAGATTGCAGGAGACACTTGCCTCTATCAATCCAGCCGACTCGGCACTGGTGCCACCTTTCATCTGGGAACCATCCTGCGTATCGTGGATTTTCAGGAGCCAGCCGGCCACTCCCAGCCACAGGCCCCAGAAAAAAAACCACGGCCCTTTTCCCTGAAAAACAAAACCCACCCCACCCGCTTCTGGCTGGCAGATTGCAGGAGACACTTGGCTCTATCAATCCAGCCCGACTCGGCACTGGTGCCACCTTTCATCTGGGAACCATCCTGCGTATCGTGGATTTTCAGGAGCCAGCCGGCCACTCCCAGCCACAGGCCCCCAAACACAAACTACGGCCCCTTTCCCCGGAATTAAAACTAACCTGCCCATGTTCTGGCTGGCAGATTGCAGGAACCACTTGGCTCTCTCAAACCAGCCAACCTTGGCACTGGTGCCACCTTTCATCTGGGAACCATCCTGCGTATCGTGGATTTTCAGGAGGCAGCCGGCCACTCCCAGCAACAAGTCCCCAAAAACAATCTACGGCCCATTTCCCAGGAAGTAAAACTCACCTGCCCATCATCTAGCTGGCACATTGCAGCAGCCACTTGGTAATATCAAACCCTGCCCAACTCGGCACTGGTGCCTCCTTTCATCTGGGAACCATCCTGCGTATCGTGGATTTTCAGGAGCCAGCCAGCCACTCCCAGCCACAGGCCCCGAACATAAACAACGGCCGTTTTCCCTGGAAGTAAAACTGACCTGCCCGTCATGTGGCTGGCAGATGCAGGAGCCACTTGCCTCTACCAAACCAGCCTGATTCGGCACTGGTGCCACCTTTCATCTGGGAACCATCCTGTGCATCGTGGATTTTCAGGAGCCAGCCGGCCACTCCCAGCCACAGGCCCCCAAACACAAACTACGGCCCTTTCCCCGGAAGTAAAACTGACCTGCCCGTCATCTGGCTGGCAGATTGCATGAGACACTTGCCTCTATCAATCCAGCCAGACTCGGCACTGGTGCCACCTTTCATCTGGGAACCATCCTGCGTATCGTGGATTTTCAGGAACCAGCCGGCCACTCCCAGCCACAGGCCCCGAACACAAACCACGGCCCTTTTCCCTGGCAAAGAAAACTCACCCACCCCTCTTCTGGCTGGCCGATTGCAGGAGCCACTTGCCTCTATCAATCCAGCCCGACTCGGCACTGGTGCCACCTTTCATCTGGGAACCATCCTGCGTATCGTGGATTTTCAGGAGCCAGCCGGCCACTCCCAGCCACAGGCCCCCAAACACAAACTACGGCCCCTCTCCCCGGAATTAAAACTGACCTGCCCGTCATCTGGCTGGCAGATTGCAGGAGCCACTTGCCTCTATCAATCCAGCCCGACTCGGCACTGGTGCCACCTTTCATCTGGGAACCATCCTGCGTATCGTGGATTTTCAGGAGCCAGCCGGCCACTCCCAGCCACAGGCCCCAAACAAATACCACGGCCCTTTTCCCTGGAAGTAAAACTGCCCTACCTGTCATCTGACTGGCAGATTGCAGGAGACACTTGCCTCTATCAATCCAGCCCTACTCGGCACTGGTGCCACCTTTCATCTGGGAACCATCCTGCGTATCGTGGATTTTCAGGAGCCAGCCGGCCACTCCCAGCCACAGGCCCCCAAACACAAACCACGGCCCATTTCCCTGGCAAACAAAACTCACCCGCCCCGCTTCTGGCTGGCAGATTGCAGGAGCCACTTCCCCATATCAAACCAGCCCAACTTGGCACTGGTGCCACCTTTCATCTGGGAACCATCCTGCGTATCGTGGATTTTCAGGAGGCAGCCGGCCACTCCCAGCCACAAGTCCCCAAAAACAATCTACGGCCCTTTTCCCAGGAAGTAAAACTGACCTGCCCATCATCTAGCTGGCACATTGCAGCAGCCACTTGGTAATATCAAACATGCCCAACTTGGCACTGGTGCCACCTTTCATCTGGGAACCATCCTGCGTATCGTGGATTTTCAGGAGCCAGCCGGCCACTCCCAGCCACAGGCCCCCGAACACAAACCACGGCCGTTTTCCCTGGAAGTAAAACTGACCTGCCCGTCATCTGGCTGGCAGATTGCAGGAGCCACTTGCCTCTATCAATCCAGCCCGACTCGGCACTGGTGCCACCTTTCATCTGGGAACCATCCTGCGTATCGTGGATTTTCAGGAGCCAGCCGGCCACTCCCAGCCACAGGCCCCCAAACAAATACCACGGCCCTTTTCCCTGGAAGTAAAACTGACCTGCCCGTCATCTGGCTGGCAGATTGCAGGAGCCACTTGCCTCTGTCAATCCAGCCCGACTTGGCACTGGTGCCACCTTTCATCTGGGAACCATCCTGCGTATCGTGGATTTTCAGGAGCCAGCCGGCCACTCCCAGCCACAGGCCCCCAAACACAAACCACGGTCCTTTTCCCTGGCAAACAAAACTCACCCATCCCGCTTCTGGCTGGAAGATTGCAGGAGCCACTTGACTCTATCAATCCAGCCCGACTCGACACTCATGCCACCTTTCATCGGGGAACCATCCTGCGTATCGTGGATTTTCAGGAGCCAGCCGGCCACTCCCAGCCACGGGTCCCAAAACACAAAGTACGGCCCTTTTCCCTGGAATTAAAACTAACCTGCCCATGTTCTGGCTGGCAGATTGCAGGAACCACTTGGCTCTCTCAAACCAGCCCAACTTGGCACTGGTGCCACCTTTCATCTGGGAACCATCCTGCGTATCGTGGATTTTCAGGAGGCAGCCGGCCACTCCCAGCCACAAGTCCCCAAAAACAATCTACGGCCCATTTCCCAGGAAGTAAAACTCACCTGCCCATCATCTAGCTGGCACATTGCAGCAGCCACTTGGTAATATCAAACATGCCCAACTTGGCACTGGTGCCACCTTTCATCTGGGAACCATCCTGCGTATCGTGGATTTTCAGGAGCCAGCCAGCCACTCCCAGCCACAGGCCCCCGAACATAAACCACGGCCGTTTTCCCTGGAAGTAAAACTGACCTGCCCGTCATCTGGCTGGCAGATTGCAGGAGCCACTTGCCTCTACCAAACCAGCCTGATTCGGCACTGGTGCCACCTTTCATCTGGGAACCATCCTGTGCATCGTGGATTTTCAGGAGCCAGCCGGCCACTCCCAGCCACAGGCCCCCAAACACAAACTACGGCCCCTTTCCCCGGAAGTAAAACTGACCTGCCCGTCATCTGGCTGGCAGATTGCAGGAGCCACTTGCCTCTGTCAATCCAGCCCGACTTGGCACTGTTGCCACCTTTCATCTGGGAACCATCCTGCGTATCGTGGATTTTCAGGAGCCAGCCGGCCACTCCCAGCCACAGGCCCCCGAACACAAACCACGGCCCTTTTCCCTGGCAAACAAAACTCACTCGCCCCGCTTCTGTCTGGCATATTGCAGGAGCCACTTGCCTCTATCAAACCAGCCCGACTCGACATTGGTGCCACCTTTCATCTGGGAACCATCCTGCGTATCGTGGATTTTCAGGAGCCAGCCGGCCACTCCCAGCCACGGGTCCCAAAACACAAAGTACGGCCCTTTTCCCTGGAATTAAAACTAACCTGCCCATGTTCTGGCTGGCAGATTGCAGGAACCACTTGGCTCTCTCAAACCAGCCCAACTTGGCACTGGTGCCACCTTTCATCTGGAACCATCCTGCGTATCGTGGATTTTCAGGAGGCATCCGGCCACTCCCAGCCACAAGTCCCCAAAAACAATCTACGGCCCATTTCCCAGGAAGTAAAACTCACCTGCCCATCATCTAGCTGGCACATTGCAGCAGCCACTTGGTAATATCAAACATGCCCAACTCGGCACTGGTGCCACCTTTCATCTGGGAACCATCCTGCGTATCGTGGATTTTCAGGAGCCAGCCAGCCACTCCCAGCCACAGGCCCCCGAACATAAACCACGGCCGTTTTCCCTGGAAGTAAAACTGACCTGCCCGTCATCTGGCTGGCAGATTGCAGGAGCCACTTGCCTCTACCAAACCAGCCTGATTCGGCACTGGTGCCACCTTTCATCTGGGAACCATCCTGTGCATCGTGGATTTTCAGGAGCCAGCCGGCCACTCCCAGCCACAGGCCCCCAAACACAAACTACGGCCCCTTTCCCCGGAAGTAAAACTGACCTGCCCGTCATCTGGCTGGCAGATTGCATGAGCCACTTGCCTCTATCAATCCAGCCAGACTCGGCACTGGTGCCACCTTTCATCTGGGAACCATCCTGCGTATCGTGGATTTTCAGGAACCAGCCGGCCACTCCCAGCCACAGGCCCCGAACACAAACCACGGCCCTTTTCCCTGGCAAAGAAAACTCACCCACCCCGCTTCTGGCTGGCCGATTGCAGGAGACACTTGCCTCTATCAATCCAGCCCGACTCGGCACTGGTGCCACCTTTCATCTGGGAACCATCCTGCGTATCGTGGATTTTCAGGAGCCAGCCGGCCACTCCCAGGCACAGGCCCCCAAACACAAACTACGGCCCCTCTCCCCGGAATTAAAACTGACCTGCCCATCATCTAGCTGGCACATTGCAGCAGCCACATGGTAATATCAAACCTGCCCACCTTGGCACTGGTGCCATCTTTCATCTGGGAACCATCCTGCGTATCGTGGATTTTCAGGAGCCAGCCGGCCACTCCCAGCTACAGGCCCCCAAACACAAACCACGGCCCTTTTCCCTGGAAGTAAAACTGCCCTACCCGTCATCTGACTGGCAGATTGCAGGAGACACTTGCCTCTATCAATCCAGCCCTACTCGGCACTGGTGCCACCTTTCATCTGGGAACCATCCTGCGTATCGTGGATTTTCAGGAGCCAGCCGGCCACTCCCAGCCACAGGCCCCCAAACACAAACCACGGCCCATTTCCCTGGCAAACAAAACTCACCCGCCCCGATTCTGGCTGGCAGATTGCAGGAGCCACTTCCCCATATCAAACCAGCCCAACTTGGCACTGGTGCCACCTTTCATCTGGGAACCATCCTGCGTATCGTGGATTTTCAGGAGGCAGCCGGCCACTCCCAGCCACAAAACCCCAAAAACAATCTACGGCCCTTTTCCCAGGAAGCAAAACTGACCTGCCCATCATCTAGCTGGCACATTGCAGCAGCCACTTGGTAATATCAAACATGCCCAACTTGGCACTGGTGCCACCTTTCATCTGGGAACCATCCTGCGTATCTGTCATGGTTTGACCCGGAAGGAGTGGGAATTCTGGGAAGCTGTGGTCAAACCAATGAAGGTTTTGAGTTTCATACTGACACCTGGTGTAGCCAGTGGGGTTTGGACACACCTCCGAGAATACACAGGGGTTAAAAGCAGGGCACTGCCCTGGCATTTCCTCTTTTTGGACATCGCGGCCGAGGAGTTCAGACCTCTCTCCCTCGCCCGGCCGCTGCTGCTGGGCGGGGGAGGGGCCAGCCATGCGGTGAGGCCTGGGGGTCTGGACAGAGATGGTGTTGAGGGGGCTTCGAGGATGGAAGGGTGGGGGAGCCCCAAGAGACATCGGGCAGCCAGCCACCCCCCCCCAGGAGAGCAGGAGAGCAGCCAGCGAGAAGGGGGGAGGACTGCCCGGCCGCAGCGGCAGCGTGTGGGCAGCGTGCGTGGGAGCCGTCCGACAGACAGAGACTGAAAACTTTTAACCCTTTCTTGCATGATTGGGGCCTTACAAAATGCTAATCCTCCTCGAAGCTGAATAAGAAGGGAGATGAGAGATGATATGAGATAAAGACTTTGGCCGGAGATTGTGGAGATGATTGGATGGGAGAGATGATTTGGAGTGGCCTTTTAGCTGGACTTTCTTGTAGCCATGGACTCAGTTGTTCCTGTGACACAGACTGCATTTAGGGGAGGCAGTGCCTCAAAACCAGGAGGGTTCATTTGTGAGGACCCCCCGGCCCAGGGGGTTGGAAATATATGGGGGGACAGTTGTCCCAAAAGCAGAGACTGTGCCTTTTTGGAGTGAGACAAGGCATCCTTGAAAGACCACCCTAAAAGCAGCTCTGGCCATGTCTCGGTGGTGAGAGCACTGAGCATGGAAGGAACGTGTCACAAACGGCAAATGGACTTTCCGGGCGGTGCCGGAGTGACAGGGAAGCACACGAGGGTCTCCGTGTGTCTCCACAAGAAGCCTATGGAACAAGAAGGACTCCTTTCCCTCTTCATGAACTGATGTTTGAGTATACTAAAGTGTCGTGCCGGACTGGGCAGTTGGTATTTTTGAGAGAATGTATTGGATTGGGAAAGTCAGGGAGTGGGGAGGAGGAAAAGTGGTTTTTTGTAAGGTTTTCAATTTTTTTTCTTTTCCTTATAGTCTTTCCTATTTTTTCCTGTAGTTTTAGGTAATAAAGTGTTATTTATGTTTAAGTTGGAGCCTGTTTTGCTTATTCCTGGTCACATCTCACAGCAGACACCAGGGTGAGGCATTTTCATGGGGGCACTGGCTCTGTGCCAGGCTCAAACCATGACATTTTTTGGTTCCCTGGACCGGGAAATCGAATCACGGGAGAATGATGAGGTAAAGCTGTGAGATGAGACCAAGAAGAATAAGGAAAGCATGTACTAAGTTAAGGTAGATGAATAGTCATAGTGAATCTAAGGTATTGTTGTGTAGAAGTGTTTTGTAGTCCTGTTGATAATTTTAGAAAGTGTATTCTCGGAGGTGAAGGGTGGATTGTCATGGTTTGACCCGGAAGGAGTGGGAATTCTGGGAAGCTGTGGTCAAACCAATGAAGGTTTTGAGTTTCATACTGACACCTGGTGTAGCCAGTGGGGTTTGGACACACCTCCGAGAATACACAGGGGTTAAAAGCAGGGCACTGCCCTGGCATTTCCTCTTTTTGGACATCGCGGCCGAGGAGTTCAGACCTCTCTCCCTCGCCCGGCCCGCTGCTGCTGGGGGGGAGGGGCCAGCCATGCGGTGAGGCCTGGGGGTCTGGACAGAGAGGGTGTTGAGGGGGCTTCGAGGATGGAAGGGTGGGGGAGCCCCAAGAGACATCGGGCAGCCAGCCACCC
This sequence comes from Zonotrichia leucophrys gambelii, assembly GCF_028769735.1. Classification (NCBI taxonomy): domain Eukaryota; kingdom Metazoa; phylum Chordata; class Aves; order Passeriformes; family Passerellidae; genus Zonotrichia; species Zonotrichia leucophrys. Next base: position 16,039 of record NW_026992998.1, read on the forward strand.
CCCCCCCAGGAGAGCAGGAGAGCAGCCAGCGAGAAGGGGGGGAGGACTGCCCGGCCGCAGCGGCAGCGTGTGGGCAGCGTGCGTGGGAGCCGTCCGACAGACAGAGACTGAAAACTTTTAACCCTTTCTTGCATGATTGGGGCCTTACAAAAATGCTAATCCTCCTCGAAGCTGAATAAGAAGGGAGATGAGAGATGATATGAGATAAAGACTTTGGCCCGGAGATTGTGGAGATGATTGGATGGGGAGAGATGATTTGGAGTGGCCTTTTAGCTGGACTTTTCTTGTAGCCATGGACTCAGTTGTTCCTGTGACACAGACTGCATTTAGGGGGAGGCAGTGCCTCAAAACCAGGAGGGTTCATTTGTGAGGACCCCCGGCCCCAGGGGGTTGGAAATATATGGGGGGGACAGTTGTCCCAAAAGCAGAGACTGTGCCTTTTGGAGTGAGACAAGGCATCCTTGAAAGACCACCCTAAAAGCAGCTCTGGCCATGTCTCGGTGGTGAGAGCACTGAGCATGGAAGGAACGTGTCACAAACGGCAAATGGACTTTCCGGGCGGTGCCGGAGTGACAGGGAAGCACACGAGGGTCTCCGTGTGTCTCCACAAGAAGCCTATGGAACAAGAAGGACTCCTTTCCCTCTTCATGAACTGATGTTTGAGTATACTAAAGTGTCGTGCCGGACTGGGCAGTTGGTATTTTTGAGAGAATGTATTGGATTGGGAAAGTCAGGGAGTGGGGAGGAGGAAAAGTGGTTTTTTGTAAGGTTTTCAATTTTTTTTCTTTTCCTTATAGTCTTTCCTATTTTTTCCTGTAGTTTTAGGTAATAAAGTGTTATTTATGTTTAAGTTGGAGCCTGTTTTGCTTATTCCTGGTCACATCTCACAGCAGACACCAGGGTGAGGCATTTTCATGGGGGCACTGGCTCTGTGCCAGGCTCAAACCATGACAGTATCGTGGATTTTCAGGAGCCAGCCGGCCACTCCCAGCCACAGGCCCCCGAACACAAACCACGGCCGTTTTCCCTGGAAGTAAAACTGACCTGCCCGTCATCTGGCTGGCAGATTGCAGGAGCCACTTGCCTCTATCAATCCAGCCCGACTCGGCACTGGTGCCACCTTTCATCTGGGAACCATCCTGCGTATCGTGGATTTTCAGGAGCCAGACGGCCACTCCCAGCCACAGGCCCCCGAACAGAAACCACGGCCCTTTTCCCTGGCAAACAAAACTCACCCGCCCCGCTTCTGGCTGGCAGATTGCAGGAGCCACTTCCCTCTATCAAACCAGCCTGATTCGGCACTGGTGCCACCTTTCATCTGGGAACCATCCTGCGTATCGTGGATTTTCAGGAGCCAGCCGGCCACTCCCAGCCACAGGCCCCCAAACACAAACTACGGCCCTTTTCCCTGGAAGTAAAACTGACCTGCCCGTCATCTGGCTGGCAGATTGCATGAGCCACTTGCCTCTATCAATCCAGCCAGACTCGGCACTGCTGCCACCTTTCATCTGGGAACCATCCTGCGTATCGTGGATTTTCAGGAGCCAGCCGGCCACTCCCAGCCACAGGCCCCCGAACACAAACCACGGCCCTTTTCCCTGGCAAACAAAACTCACCGGCCCCGCTTTTGCTTGGCCGATTGCAGGAGCCACTTACCTCTATCAATCCAGCCCGACTCGGCACTGGTGCCACCTTTCATCTGGGAACCATCCTGCGTATCGTGGATTTTCAGGAGCCAGCCGGCCACTCCCAGCCACAGGCCCCCAAACACAAACTACGGCCCCTCTCCCTGGAATTAAAACTGACCTGCCCATCATCTAGCTGGCACATTGCAGCAGGCACTTGGTAATATCAAACCTGCCCACCTTGGCACTGGTGCCATCTTTCATCTGTGAACCATCCTGCGTATCGTGGATTTTCAGGAGCCAGCCGGCCACTCCCAGCCACAGGCCCCCGAACACAAACCACGGCCCTTTTCCCTGGAAGTAAAACTGCCCTGCCCGTCATCATACTGGCAGATTGCAGGAGACACTTGCCTCTATCAATCCAGCCCGACTCAGCACTGGTGCCACCTTTCATCTGGGAACCATCCTGCGTATCGTGGATTTTCAGGAGCCAGCCGGCCACTCCCAGCCACAGGCCCCCAAACACAAACTACGGCCCATTTCCCTGGAAGTAAAACTGACCTGCCCGTCATCTGGCTGGCAGATTGCAGGAGCCACTTGCCTCTATCAATGCAGCCCGACTCGACACTGGTGCCACCTTTCATCTGGGAACCATCCTGGGTATCGTGGATTTTCAGGAGCCAGCCGGCCACTCCCAGCCACAGGCCCCCGAACACAAACCACGGCCCTTTTCCCTGGCAAACAAAACTCACCCGCCCCGCTTCTGGCTGGCAGATTGCAGGAGCCACATCCCCATATCAAACCAGCCCGACTCGGCACTGGTGCCACCTTTCATCTGGGAACCATCCTGCGTATCGTGGATTTTCAGGAGCCAGCCGGCCACTCCCAGCCACGAGTCCCCAAACACAAAGTACGGCACTTTTCCCTGGAATTAAAACTGACCTGCCCATCATCTGGCTGGCAGATTGCAGGAACCACTTGGCTCTCTCAAACCAGCCCAACTTGGCACTGGTGCCACCTTTCATCTGGGAACCATCCTGCATATCGTGGATTTTCAGGAGGCAGCCGGCCACTCCCAGCCACAAGTCCCCAAAAACAATCTACGGCCCTTTTCCCAGGAAGTAAAACTGACCTGCCCATCATCTAGCTGGCACATTGCAGCAGCCACTTGGTAATATCAAACATGCCCAACTTGGCACTGGTGCCACCTTTCATCTGGGAACCATCCTGCGTATCGTGGATTTTCAGGAGCCAGCCGGCCACTCCTAGCCACAGGCCCCCGAACACAAACCACGGCCGTTTTCCCTGGAAGTAAAACTGACCTGCCCGTCATCTGGCTGGCAGATTGCAGGAGCCACTTGCCTCTATCAATCCAGCCCGACTCGGCACTGGTGCCACCTTTCATCTGGGAACCAATGAGACAGAGTAGGTGAAGTGTCTGGGAGAGGTGAAGGGTCTGTGGAGCTAAAGCTGAAGGAGAGGCCGCGTTCCAGAGACAGCGAGGAGACAGAGAAAGAAAAACAGAAAAACCAAGAGGTCAATCTGCCCCCGACCTAGGAATTCCTCCGATAAAGAAGAATTAGTGCTAAGTGTCATGCAAGATGAATATGTATGAACTTATTGTGAAACTGTATGCATATGCATTTGGAAGGGGGATAAAAGGAGGTCTGAAATCTTCAGGGGTACGCATGCCCTTTTGGGGAGTCTTGCGTCCGGCGCGCGTCGTAATAAAAACATACCGGGCTTTACAACTTTTACAAGTTGTGAGGTTTCTTCTTTTCTCCGCAAAACATTTTGGCGAGCCAGGCAGGAGTTCTCTGTCCCCGCGGGGCAGGGGGGATAGACGGACCTCCATGGCGCGCCCCAGGATTTTTTCCTGGTGGGGCTCCGCTTGTCTCAACTTGCCACCTGCGAGGACAGACAACGACCTGCTGGCCTGCGGAGGAGAATACGGTATGTATGGGGCCCCAGGGGGGGGAGGAAGGAGAGAAAGGGAGTAAACCACCCAGAGACGTCTGGGTTCATGGGTTCAGCTGATAGAGCAGCTGTATTAGAGATGGGGTTCAGCTGATAGAGCAGCTGTATTAGAAACGGGGTTCAGCTGATAGAGCAGCTGTATTAGAGGCCAGGTTCGTCGTTCTGATGGAGCAGACCGCTAGCGGCTTTGGGGGTAAGCCGGGTGAACCCGTGTATGTGTGTATTGAGGATTCATAGTTCTGATGGAGCAGAACTGGTGAGCCCGTGTGTTTTGTTTGTGTGTGTGTGTGATGTCCGGACACTGTGTTGCTGTATGGTTAATGTGTGTGGCCAGTGCACTGTGTTTGTGATCGTGCAGGTGATATGTGTATGGTGTATAAAAGAGAGTAAATCTACAGTGCCCTACAGTGCGGGGGGGTCAGTACTCCCCGTGTTTGAAGCAGCCGAGTGAGGCCAGAGGCGCCGGCTGCAGCAGGCTGCGGGGGCAAGGAGAGAAGTGCCCCGCAGAGAAGTGAGTGGAGGAATGTCAGTGATGGTATTTATCGTGTTTGAATGTAGTGATTTGTGTAGATTTGGTACATTTTAACCGTGAGTATGAGCTCAGAGAGTTCCTTTGCCTTGGATGTTTGGACTTGATCTCTAGACTGTGTGCTGTTATTTTGATTGTGTCCAGGAAAAATTGATTTGAGTAAATGCCGAATTATGGTGTGCTGTGTTGTGTTGAGAAAAGTGAGCACTTTGAGAAATATGCCCTTCCCCAGTGATTTTGTGTGGTGATTTTCTTCCACTGCATTGTGGTAATTTGATTCTCAGATTGTATAGTGGTGTTTGTGGAGATTTTAAGATTTTGTTGCAACAAGAGTAGCATTTTACATAGGAGAGCTATAGTACGGTGATTTATGTTTAACTTCGATAAAGTGAGTTAAAAGAATTCCAAGAATTCTCCCCCTCACAGCAATTCAAGCCTTGGCTCTAGTGAATTTGAGATAAGGCGGGGGGGGGGAGAGTGAGTGCGTGTGTCTGTGTCTGCAGGTATATCAGAGTTTTGGCTGTGACTAGCACAGCCCTTTTGCAAAGCAGCAAAACAAGTGTAAGTAGACACAATGCTTAATTAGATTGTGCAAGAAGAGAACTAGAAAAGACTGATATTTTGTAAAACAGAGTTTATATAGAAGGGATGAATGAGATGAATTAGTTAATGAGACTTATGAGATTTATGAGACTTCGGTTGGTACTGCAGTAAGTCTTTACTGGAAACAATCTGCTGAACGGATTTAAAGTTCTCTGTAATAAACAGAATAGCCTGCCTTTGTGAGCAATTTCGGGGAGCCTTTGGTACATCAAGAGGCTAGCAGGCTGTGTGAGGTGACAGTGGCTGCGCCCTGGGCACAGGGACAGCTCTGGCTGCCCTGTCTCCCCAGGGAACACGGGAATGGCCTGTGGGCAAAAGCTGGATGTGCAGGTATTATTGCAGTGCGGTGTTTATGAGAAACACTGGTATTGCTGTTTTGCTGTTCCAATAAGTGTCAGGGTACACGCCCCGAGTGTAAATTAAAGGTTTCTGGTCAAGCGGATTCAGAACCTAAGGTCTTAGAGCTTGTGTGTGGGAATCACATCTGATACCTGCCACCTGGAGCTGTGTGTATAGGAGGAAAACTGAGAAACTACTGTGAAGGTCTGTAAAAAGGTTTGAATGGAAACGGGATAGGGCAAGGAGAAATAAATAATAAGAACTGACCAGAGCAAACAGGTTCCTAAATTAGCCCCTTTTGGGAGGGGCTCATTGGGAGGAGGTTGCCAGTAAGAGCAGCTCAGATAATAAAAAGATTTATAGTGCTTCATTGCTGTTAGTACTGTTTTATAATAGGAAGATAAATGGGATAGTTTTTGTATGCTGAAATGTCTTTTGTTTTAAGAAATCACCCAGAATGACAAAGAGACTGTGAGATCAGACTGCTCTCTGGTCTTGGCCCCTGAAAAGGAAAACAAGGCAAAGAGAAAGCAAATCAAACATGTTGTTCAGCATGCAGCATAAGATAGCAACGTATGAAATCAGGCAAGGGTTATCACGCTGAAATGCGAAGCAATCACAGTTCGCAAAATGAGTACATATGATTTGTAAAGGCTTCCTCCCAAGGTAAGGGAGGAGGGGTAAAGGTAACCTTCCCAAAAGGGAAGAATTTTTGTCAGCACAAGGGTCATGTGTTCAGTTTTAAATAAAGCTTTAGTACCTGTGGAGAATGTTTATGTTGTAGTGTGGGGAATGAACAACTGGCCAGTCTGAAAAGGCATACTTTTGCAAACCTTTAAAGTAACATGTGTACTATGTGTACCTAAAAGCTTTTGTACAATTCGCTCAATTTGGTAAACATTCTCAAATGAGAAAGGTTACTCTGGAGGCAAATAATATAAAGATGTTAGGCTTAATATTAACAGACACTGAAATTAAGAAAGACATTAGTAAGGAGATATTAGAATAAGTAAATAAGTGTTTTCAAGGGTATGGGCCTCTGCTGCACCAGGGAGAGTGAAAGATGCTCCCCCATGGGATGCTCCCCCATCAAGCTTAATGAAAGAACACAACCAGTGAGAACTGAGTAGTACCCTCAAAGGAAGGTAAGGAAGGAATCAGTCCAATAACTGGTAGTACTGGATTAAGGGCTGTCAATAAGATAACACAGAATTTGTACCCTGTGGTAGCAAATCCATAGACCTTACTAACTTGTTTAACACCTGAGCTAACTGGTTCACTGTTTTAGGCCTAAGAGATGCCTTCTTTTGCCTCCCTATCCATGAAGCCAGCCAGAACATTTTTGCATTCAAACACAAGCTCAACACAGTCCATGTGCCTGAAGGCTTCAAATATCTCCACTCCGATTGGAGAACAGCTTGCAAGGACCCAGAGTCCCAGGAAGCTCCACAAGAGGAAAGGAGGCTGTTGCAGTACATAGATGGCTTCTAGTAGCCCCTCGGACGAGGGAAGCAAGAGAAGCCTGGACGGTAAGCCCCTTTTTAATTTCCTAGGACTCCAAGGATGCAGAGTCCTCAAAGAAAAAGGCACAGGGAGTGAACCAGAAGGTAATCTACCTGGAGTAAGAAGTGGGGTGCTGAACAGGCAAAA